>NC_136160.1:2350568-2399607 GCF_965212315.1 Lampetra planeri
CGGACGGACCGTTGCAGTAGGTGACATTTCTTTGGTTTGAATTTCAATTTGGCAGAACGCATCCTCGTGAACACTGTCTCCAGCCGCGTCAAATGTTCATCAAATGTGCGGCTGAAGACAATGATATCGTCCAAATATATAAGACATGTCTCCCACTGCAACCCCGTCAAAACGAGCTCCATCAATCTTTGAAATGTAGCAGGGGCCGCATTCAATCCCATCGGGAGACAGTTGAATTGAAATAACCCCTGCGGCGTACGGAATGCGGTTTTCTCCCGTGAGGACTCGTCAAGGGGAAGCTGCCAAAATCCCGAAGAGAGGTCCAGAGTGGAAAAGAACTTAGCCCCCGACAATGCGTCGAGGGAGTCATCCATACGCGGTAGGGGGTACGCATCTGCCACCGATATCTTATTCAATTTGCGGAAATCAACACAAAATCGCAATTTGCCATCCTTCTTCTTAACCAAGACAACTGGAGCGCCCCATGGGCTGTTAGATGGCGATATAATGTCCGCAGCCAACATGTCTTCCACTGCCCCCCGTACGTGTTCTCGCTCCGCAGGACTCATCCGATGCGAATTTAATCGAATAGGGGCAGCATCGCCCGTCTCAATGTGATGGTAAAGCAAGGAAGTGCGGCCCAAATCCAAATCATCGGAGCTGAACACATCGGAATATGTCAACAACAATTTACGCAGCGCACCACGTTGCTCCATGGACAGGGAAGAATTTTCGTCACATAAATGAGCAACCCAACGATCATCCGAACTCCTTGGCTCGGAAACCCCAGCAACAACTCCCCGGCTATGTGGACAATCATGGGTCGCAAACGCCGTAGTGGCATGTGCCACAACCGTACCGGCCGGGACACGGACGTTTTCTCCCCCCGCGTTAAGCACCTGTAAAAACGGTAATTGATCCGGCCGGACGATGGTCTGTGCCCCCACTAACGCCAACCCGGTTGTTATCGTGGCGGACGGTGACAACAAGACCCCTACTGCTCCTAGCCGATCAGGCAGGGGCTTCCGATACCGCAAGGGTATAAGCATCTGTGTACCAGGTGGGATGTCCACAGATGCGACGGACAGCGCCTGCACTTGTACGGCCGAAGCAGGTCGCCCCCAGGGCGACGGCAGAAACGAGATTTGACGGCCCCCCGGCAGTTCAATACAATTCTCATTGATTTTGATCAAAATGGGCATCTTAGCCAAAAAATCGGTGCCTAACAAACAAGGAACCGCCAAAGATCTCGATATCAACACAACACCCGAGGCCGACACATCCCCAATAGATATCTTAGCATCCACCTGACCCACGATACCCATGCTACTCCCGTTCGCAGCGACGCACGACCCATAAACCGGACGCACAGCCCCCGACGGAATGCCCAACAGATGGAAAATGACATCCGATATAATAGTCGCAGACGCCCCCGAGTCAACCAAAATGCGCACGTCCACACCCTGTATGGACCCCGGTACAGTGGACGAACCCGTAGCGGCCGCGACAACTCTCCGTGCCAATTTGCGCCACTGCGTAACTGAATGAAAAGGCCCCGTCGATGGCCTTTGTTTAACAACAACAATAGGATCGCGCAACACAGGTGGTGGGTGAGGTGGAAAGCCTTGCCGAGTGTCTGGTGCGTGCCGACATGCCTGTTTCGGAGGATCTTTAGCCGACTTGACCGGTGCCGAGGCCTCCTGCTGCGGCGGAGCCGGGAAGCGGGCCCAGCAGTCTCTGGCGTAGTGGCCCCTACGCCCACAGCGGAAACAATCGGCCTCGTTGCGCCGAAGCGCAGGCCTCGCCTCCTGACGGCCCCGTTCTGGTAGCACCGCGCGCGGTCTCGGCCCGCCGCGTCCCGTCCATGGAGCGGAGGCGGCCGTCAGTTGTTGAGGGCCCCGGTCATCCGGAACATAGACGGCCTGCGCAGGATTCCACCCCAGCGCCTCCCCTTCTTTGACGGGCCCCCCCGTCCACGCCGTCACTTGTTTCCAGCGACGGAGGTTGAATTGCGCATCGAGACACTTAGCAGCCATCCGGGAAGTTAGCTTCTCATGCCCACACACAGGCATGGGGATCCCTAGATCCCGAGACAGCTCCAACATTTTCCCTAATATGAGAGGCTCAAGCAGGTCCTGTGGCGTCTCAGGATAAGCTGCCATGGCCAGCTCCAGCACCGCACCCCTGAACGCCACGGGCGACTCCTCTGGTGCTCGTTGTCGTTGAGCGAATCGCCGATGCGCATCATCTGGTGGCTCATAAGCATCGGCCATTTCTTGAAAAACACCACATAAAGTTGCCTTCTTATCGGTCGCTATGGAACGGAAGAATCGGACAGATTCGTCGTCCAGGAGAGTCGGCAACACCTCCAAAGCCTCCGCATCGGTCCATCTTGCTGTGCGTACCGCCGCCAAGAAGCGGCAGGCGAACGCGCTCCAGTCCCCACCGACGGAAAATTCTTTAACCGTTGTAAGGTGGCGACTCCGACTCCTCTTCCCGCCGTCTTCCAATGGTGGTGGTTGTGATGGCAAATTCAAAATGGCGTCGGCCCGCGGCGTGGCCAAGACGGCGGTTTGGCGCCACGGAGCGCGCAAAATGGCGGCCTCTTGCCGCGTGGGCAATGGCGGCGGCAGGACAGGCAACGTGGCGGCCCACGGAGCACCACTTGCATCATCCATCGTCCCTGGCGCGACGAGATGGCATAGATGCGCCAGGACGTCCTTAAGTGCCTCCAGTTGTACCGCCATCGCTTGCCATCGTTGATCCGCGTCTGATGATGTCGACGGACCCGCCAACCCGCCAACATCCTCCACTCCCGTTCCCGTAGTCGCCTCAGCCTGGCTCTCCTCCACCACCCCAACAGGATCCGTGGTTGGAGGGAGTCCGTCGTCGTCGGACGAAGAAGCCGATGCAGGCGCCGGATTAACTTTCTTCCTCACTTGTTTCGACATGCCGTTGCACTTCCGACACCAGTGTAATAAACGACTGGACCACGATGTCTGGCTCAGTGTCCTTTATTATTCGGTTCGTGCTGTACACCCACACGGCTGTCTTTACTCTGTAGCTTCTCCACGGTGCTGACTCCAATGTCGGCCCGATCCACAACAGCAGCTCCGCTGCTGTTTCTCTCACACAGCCCCCCTTGGCTGTACTCGCTGCTGCTCTTCTCCCTCCGCAACTCTCACAGCTTCTTGCTCTCTCTCTCTCTCTCTCTCCGCAGCTCCTCCTGGCAGCCACACCGCTGCCTCTAACACGCAGCCCCCCTGGCTGTCTCCTCTCCAGCTGCACACCACTCCGCAGCTTCCTCTTATCTTCGGGGTTGGCTCCCGATGGCCGTCGGCGCCCCCCCCCCTCTCCACTCTTGCCCGCGTGGCCTCACTCTATTCCGCTCACACCCCGACTCCCTTCCCCTTCCGGTTTACCCGCTTAAAAGCCCCGAACCTTCCCCCCACGTCACATGACTCCACCCCCCGTGACGTCACATCCGGAAGGTCGCTTACGCCCGCATTACACAAGGATAAAACGCATTTATTTAATTGTATTGTGGGGGGTGTTTTTTTGTAATCGTTTGTAAGCAATGAATGAATAATTTTGAACGCTTCCACGATCACGTGGGCGCGCGTCCCGCACGGGCACGTGACCCCGTGGCCATCGCTCCCCCGCGATCGTGATAAGAGGGATGAGATAACAGGAATGGAATATAATACTAAATAAAAGAGTTATATAGCTCAGTAGGCTCTACCTGGCAAACATTCAAAGAGATTAGCTGAGTTGTGGGTTATCGTGGCTGTTCGTGAAACAGTCAAGGGAGGGGATTGAATCACGCCTAACTCGTGTTCACACAACGCGCATTTGCAATAACGCGCTTCTTTCATTCAGGGACAATGTTTGCATAATGCGGAACGCGTCCCGTTATAACGCGGGAACGCGCGTCATTATAACGTGGATTCGTGTCCCGTTACAACGCGGAACGCGTACTGTTATAACGCAGAACACATGCTGTTATAACGCGAAACGCGTCCCGT
This sequence comes from Lampetra planeri, assembly GCF_965212315.1. Lineage (NCBI taxonomy): Eukaryota > Metazoa > Chordata > Hyperoartia > Petromyzontiformes > Petromyzontidae > Lampetra > Lampetra planeri. The sequence goes on from NC_136160.1 coordinate 2,354,594, forward strand.
TATAACGCGGGAACGCGTCCCGTTATAACGCGTTTTTTGAGCGGCCGATGACGAACTACTTTCTTAAGCCGCGCGGCTGAGCGATGTGATACAGTACGCGGAATGACACAGTAACACGGGTGGCGTACCCCCAATCGTTCGTCCCGCCATCTCACCGCGTGTGCGTTGTGCTGCGTCGTTTCTCGCCAAACGCCATGGTTACAGGTACATCATATTATTTACGGGCAACTTTGTTTGCCGTTTACCGCGGCGCTTTTTCAGGAACGCATCTACTACCGCACCAAGCGAAGGCTCTCCGCAGCGACGCGTCGCTCACGGAAACCGCACGGGGGTGTGGGCCGTCAACTGGATCAGATGCGTGGACAGATACGTGACGATCGGATACGAGGCGATGTTATCGTATCTCTCTCCGTCCTTCTTTTATTATTATTATTACACAGAGTTTCGTTTTTTTTCGACTTAAACATTTTTTTTTAATCCTTATAATTATTTTTTTATCCTTATAATTTTTTTTCTCCTTATAATTTTTTTTCTTCTTCCTTATAATTATTTTTTTTATTCCGAGAGAGAGAGCTATTAAAACGCGACGCGGGCGAATCACTCCATGCCCGGTAGCGAGTGCGTTCGGCCGTTTTAAAAGTGTCCAATTTGACGTCGTCATTTCTTAAGCCGGGAAATTGGCAATAAACCGTTATGCACTGAACGAGGACGTCAAAGAAAAGAGGAGCGGTGGCTGGCTGGGTGGGTGGGTGGTGGTGTGTGTGTGTAAGAAGAAAAAACAATCTCGTTGGTGCGCTCTCTACAATTTAATTAGCATAATTTATGCCCGCCGCTTCCGTGGGAATTATACAGCCCGTTAGCGCAGTTTATGCTCCGCGAGGGTGTAAATCAGGCGGGCGGGCACCACAATGATTACATTCATCCGTATTACGCTTCTTGACGGAGCGCTCCTGCGCGCTAATTCCTGTTAACGCTAATTGCGGCCGCACAGAGATCCTTTTTATTTACCCCCCGCCCGCCCGCCTGCCCCCCCACCCCGAACTCCACTGTTGTCCTAACCGGCTGTTATTGTTGTTGTCCCTAAAAGAAACACCGCGTGTGGCTCCAAGGCCGCTGGTTTTGCCGATCCCCTGAGCGAGGGCGGTCACTGCCACCCCTCCCCCCGGCCTACGCCACCTTTTGCTGTTGTTGTTGAAAACTCATCGTGTTTAGAACTGATGTATTGTGATTGGTTGGTTGTCATTTCCCTGCCCCCCCCACCAACTAGCACGGTTGGCTACGTACGGTGCGAAAGAAGTCCAATGTTTGGGGACACGCACGCGCGCGACTGCTAACAACAACAACAACAACCACCGACACGAGGAGCTAGAGAGATACGCACCGGCACCCCAAGCTCATTCGAGTATGAAGACGCCTCGGAATTGACGGTGGTAGCGGCCACGTTCTTTAACCGTCCTGGGGGATGTCGCAAACGAGAATTTAGTCCTCGAGACGAGACAACGCGTCCTGCCGGAAACAATGCGTCTGCCATACTTTTTTTTATTGATATTCACCAGAGGATACACATTAGATGTTTTATATATATTAATGTTGGCCAACTCTTGCGAACGACGTCAGATGGCTCTTTAAAGTGCCCTCTGAATTAGACGGCGCGTAGTATTACTATGATCGTTATTATTGTTAAGGTTAATACTTCCAGCCGCAGGGTTAACCAGGGCGGCCGCCGGACTCGAACCGTGAACCCGAACGCGTCACCGCCACGTCGCCAGTGACTATACCCTGGGCACAGCGTGGTGCACTGCTCACTGCAGAGGTTGGAACTGTGTTCACCTCGTGACGCGCGTTCCACGGGCACCGCTGCGATGTTATATTTGGATGGGGCAACAAACAAATAGAAATCTTCTTGGTTCTTTCGGTAAAGTCACGTAGAATGGAAATTATAAAATAATAGAAATAAAACATAATAAAGTAATATAATAAAATAGCATTTTATTTTTATTATTTTATTATTTCCATTCTACATGACTTTACCGAAAGAACAAAGAAGATGAATCCCTGCAGTCACGAAAGCTTTAAATGGAAATAAATAGAAAGCCGAGCGGAATGGAAATGAAACGTTACATTTTTTTACTTCAACTTTTCTCGCGGCATTCCGTTGAGCCGCTGATGTTAGCCGTAGCCGGAATTTAAAATCAGGCGAAATGAGTTCACCGTTCAGTGCACCAACCGACGTGCCGTTCACTCCATCCCTCATCGTTTAATATCATCATCGATCGACAATGAACATAACGCTGTCAGGGGCAGCAACAGGTGCGGGCAATTTTGTGAGCCAACGCTCCGGCTGAAAGTTCTCGCCGGAACTTTGCCTGGAGACCCCAGGAAGTCGTGGGTTCGATCCTGATCCTGACGACGCCTGTTGTATATTTGGAGTTTGCGTGTTTCTCTCTTTTTCTCTCCGTGCCACAATCCAGAGGTCGCCAGCTGCGATCGGCAGTTGAAGCGATGTGGCAAGGCTCTCAATTCTCGTCCACACCTGCACCCCCCCCCTCCCACCCACCCACCTCTATCAAGCAAACAGCATTCTGTTTGTGCTCACCACAGTTAATCGATTGATACGTCGCATGGGCTGGGGTAAAGTATGGTGGTACACCCACATCTCTGTGTTGGACCGCAGTGGCGAGATGTTAACGACCTCGCCTGGTATACAGGAAGTCGTGGGTTCGATCCCGACTCTGACGCCTGTTGTATATTTGGAGTTTGCGTGTCTCTCTCTTTATCTCTCCGTGGAGATGTCAACGACCTCGCCTGGTGTACAGGAGGTCGTGGGTTCGATCCCGACTCTGACGCCTGTTGTATATTTGGAGTTTGCGTGTCTCTCTCTTTATCTCTCCGTGGAGATGTCAACGACCTCGCCTGGTGTACAGGAGGTCGTGGGTTCGATCCCGACTCTGACGCCTGCTGTATATTTGGAATTTGCATGACTCTCTCTCTGTGGTCGCGTGATTTTGTTTTCTCCGGCTCCTCCCATTGTTTCCTCCACATGTAGAATCAACATCACGCGTTTTGTATTTGGCTGCTATACATTTCCACACGATGATAAGCCACTTTGTTGGGCTATCATTTGTGATAGCCAGGGCGTGTATGAAAAAGAGCTGTACAGTACAGTGGGGCATTACCTGGTAACGTTAAAATAGTGAAAACAAATAGTTTCATCTTTCGAAAATATTGCATTAGATTTGCCGAACCAAAGTGGGCTACGATGTAAAAAAAACGCACACGATAAAGAGTTATACCTTTAAGTACAGCACCCTGGGAAAGTATTAGTCCTGATAAATTCTCATCGGAATTAGAAATCACCCATCGATAAAACGGCTGGCGCATTTTTTTTTCGTGTTTGTTCGTACGAGTCGCATTTTTGAAGCCCCAAAAAAAAAGAATAATGGCAAATGTGACTTCTAAAAATATCGCCACACGAAATAATTACGTGCCAAATGAAACTGCAAATCGTCTAACGCGCTCTTAGAGAAGCTACCGCATTACACATGTCTACGAACAATACCTGGCCACAACATGTCCCTGCCACCCAAGGTTCAAGTTCTACAAGGAACGCACGCATACATACACAAAGACAAAAATCCCCCGTATAGACTGTAGGGACAAGTGCTGTTAGCGAGCACCTATGAAGGCCGGAACGGCACCCGAGCGGGTGGATGGCCAGCACCACGCCCGGCCGCCTTTGTCTCACCCGGTGGCGATGTTTACACACCTCACTAGGTACTCATTTTAGGTTGAGTCGAACTAGGGGAGGCCCAGGACCGGTTCAGATAATCATCAGTGATGTTGGTGGCTGTGGGCGGGAATCGAACTCGGGTCGCCAGGTTCGTGGCGCAGCGCATTACCCGCTACGCTACCGCTCCCCACAAATGCACGATCACACACAAAGATAAAGATCCCACCGTAAAGCCTGAACAGACTGTTGGGGCAAGTGCTGTTAGCGAGCACCTACGAAGGCCGGAACGGCACACGAGGGGGTGGGTGGCCAGCACCACGCCCGGCCGCCTTTGTCTCCCCAGTGGCGATGTTTACGCACCGCACCAGGCACTCATTTGAGGCTGTGTCGACCTAGGGGAGGCCCAGGACCGGTTCAGATAATCGTCAGTGGCGTTGGTGGCCGTGAGCGGGAATCGAACTCGGTTCGCCGGGTTCGTAGCGGAGCGTAGCGCTAACCACTTACACTAACCGCACACAAACACATCTAAGTATAATATATTCAATTGAAATAAAAATTAAACATTTGTGTGTGTGTTGAATTATTTTTTTCTCCTCCCGCTATGATTAAAAAGGTAACCTTTACCGCTCGTCCCGAAATGGTCCATGCCTCGTCCGTTCACCACACACACACAACTTTGACTAATGATGGTAACGGCAAAACCATAATTTGATTCGCAATGACTTTGTGCTCTTTAAGGCCCATCTAACATTTCCCCCACAATTATTCAGTAATTTTCTTTTTTTTAAACGCGTGTGTGTATTTTTTTCTTAGCGGCTTTCTCTCCAAAAACATGTTTTGTACTCTGAGAACAAGCTTCAAAACAAACATTGGTTTACGGAGAACAACAATAGAAAGATGGCGCCGCCACTTCAAATTAAAAGTCCCCGGGCACGTCAAATTAAGATTGCAGAAGTGTCAAATTAAAAGTCCCCCCCCCCCCCCTTCCCTTCACTCCGTAAGAAGGAATGGAGTTTGATAGCGATGAAACAGGGTTGACACTGACGAGAGAGAGAGAGATATATAATGTACAATAAAAACGGGGAATATTATGGGAAGATGAATATCTCACAATACAAGAAGAGGAGGGACGGACGTGCAATTTGCGTTGTCTCGAGTGATTGTTACGCAAATGACGACAAACTTGATTTTGTATCGACCCGGCAGAGAATTGCAGCTTGCCCCGGACATGCTGCTCAACCAGAGGGCATGCTGGAAAACCCACGACGGGTGGAAACCCGAGCGACGCTTTGAGTGATCTGGCTGCAGAGTGCAGCACAGCAACTAGGATAAAACATCTGCAAAGCGATGTTCCTGTGTGTACGTACGCACGTGAACAAGTAACACTGTGATTGGCATTGTTTATGATTTCGTAGGATGCGTCGCTAAGGTGTGTTCGCCACGGCTAACGTTTCGTGGCGAGTGATATTTGAACCGGTTTGGATCCGTCCTTAGGTCGACTCAGCCTCAAATTAGTATCGGGTGCGGCGTGTAAACTTCGCCACTGGGGAGACAAAGGCGGTCGGGCGTGGTGCTGGCCACCCACCCCCTCGTGTGCCGTGCCGGTCTTCATTAGGTGCTACTCATCTTCTTGGTTCTTTCGGAAAAGTCCCGTAGAAGGGAAGTAATAATATAATAAAAATAAAACACAATAAAATAATTCTCACGACGTTTCGGCCACAACGCAAGCAGCCGTCCGTTGTGGCCGAAACGTCGTGAGAATTATTTTATAATGTTTTATTTTTATTATTTTATTACTTCCCTTCTACGTGACTTTACCGAAAGCACCAAGAAGATGAATCCCTGCAGTCACGAAAGCTTTAAATCGAAATAGGTGCTACTCGTTAACAGCACTTTCCCCAACAAGTCTGTTGAGGCTACACGGGGGATCTTTGTCTTTGTGGAGTGCTGACGCAGTGCGCGTGCCACACTGCCAACCTTCACAGAGTGTTCGGCCGCTCTGAATGTCCACACGATGACGACAGACCACTTGGTTGAGCTCTCGTTTATGAAAGCCAGGTCGCTGCTATCAAAAAAGAGCTGTCCAGCTCGCCTAACAGCACTTGCATCTGCCACAGTGAGCACGTGGAACGAGAATGACACATTTTGTGCACACTGTTGATAAAGGCACGCGGCACCAGGTTCCCATTTGGGGCTAAGTCAACCTAAAGTGCCGAGGTCCCAGGACTGGTTTCAGATATTCATGGTTTGCCGTGGGCAGATCACGGCACAAATCACTCCGCAGCACGCACGCACACAACAAAGACAAACAAAGATTACCGTGTAGCCTTAAGAAACTGTCGAGACAAGTGCTGTTAGCGAGCACCTATGAAGGCCGACACGGCACACGAGGGGAGTTGGGTGCCCTAGGCCACGCCCGGCCGCCTTTGTCTCTCCAGTGGCGCTGTTTTACACACCGCACCAGGTTCTCATTTGAGGCTGAGTCGACCTATTGGAGGCTCAAGATCGGTTCAGATAATCGTCACCGGTGTTGGCCGTGAGCGGGAATCGAACTCGGTCCGCCGGGTTTGTAGCGCAGCGCGCGGACCGCTACACTACCGCTCACACATACACACAAAGACAAAGCTCCCCCGTGTAGCCTTCACAGACTGTCGGGGCAAGTGCTGTTAGCGAGTTGCATCTATGAAGGCCGGCATGGCACACGAGGGGTGTAGGTGGCCAGCTCTACGGCCGGCCGCCTTTGTCTCCCCAGTGGCGATGTTTGCACACGTACACACACACACGTACACACACACACGTACATACACACACGTACATACACACACACATGTACACACAAAACCAGCAGCGTGATTTGTGAGCGCGTTTCTCCGCGTCTGGCATCGTACGCTGCTGCGCCCTGCGCCCTCTTCATCAACGACGCGAGACAAATGCAACACTCGTTGCCGCGACCGATCGCAGCCGCCGTGGGCTCTGCGATCTTTCTGTGAAACATTCAAAAGACGACAAATAGCGGTGCTTTCGGTTTATGTGGAGGGGGTGGGGGGGGGGGTTGTACAACCACATCCCTCCCTCGCTCGCTCGCTCCCTCCCTCCCAACTTCCCTCAATTCTCCTCCCCTCCTCTCCCCCCTCTCTCCCCTCCCTTCCCCTTTCCCTATGTTCATCACCTTTAGCCTCCAAATGCATTTCAGACGAAGAAGAAGCAGAAGAAAAAAACTAAATTGCCGGCCCATTTCTTTCCACGAAACCGCGTGGGCGCGCACACACACGCGCACACACACACGCACACACACACGCGCACACACACACACGCACACATACACGCACACACACACGCGCACACACACGCACACACACACGCGCACACACACACGCACGCACACACACACGCGCACACACGCGCACACACACACACATGCACACATACACGCACACACACACACGCGCACACACACGCACACGCACACACACACGCGCACACACACGCGCACACACACACGCACACACACACGCGCACACACACGCACACACACACACGCGCACACGCACGCGCACACACACACGCACACACACACGCGCACACACACGCACACACACACGCACGCGCACACGCACGCGCACACACACGCGTGTAGGCAACAACACAGCGGCCGCATATTAATTTGTCCGCTTGTTTTAACCAGTGGCGCTAAACGCGCTGAACATTACTCCACTTTGTCAAGCCAGGCACGAGGGGCCCGATCGTTACGCCGCGTCCGTGTTACGGCGACTAGAAGCGCAGCCCCGCAACTGCTCTTGGCGGCAGATTCGTGCCGGAAACGGCGGCGTCACGTGTTCCAACAAACCCTGGACAAAAATCAATTGACTCGAATCGACGTCGCTCACTCCACTGCTGGCGGAAGGGCCACCACGGGAAGGAGCTCGAGAGAGCAACTCCCAGGGGGTACTTTGGCCTACTCTTCCACGCTGGCCAGACGCCTTGGAAGAGGTGGCAGTACCCACACTTTACCCCACCACAGGCCACCTGTCGATCAACTAACGCAAGTTCTACTGATGGGTGGCCACGTGTTATACGCAGACTCTGTTCGGCGTGAGCTTGACGGGAAAGCCGCTGGGTGCTGATTTATAAATCAATGAGTGACCTTGATGAAGCTGTGTTCATTCTCTCCGTTGTCCCCCTTGAAGTGCCGTTCCCTTAGCCAATCGTGATGATCACCATCACCATCATTACACTGGTCAACACACTTTTTCTTGCACGAGGGTTTCCAACTGTTTTAGGGTAATTTTGGGGTGCTGATTCCAAATCTGGCATCAGTTTTTGTCTATCACATCAGGTTTTTGAGATATCAAATATTGCATTTTCAATAAAAACTGCAGAAGAAAAATATTAAATAAATGTGGATATCTACATAAAATTATATTATAAACACACTATCCTAAAAATACAGCACCATATTTTAACACTAAAGCAGTCACTGACTCGCAACAACTTGCAATCATAAGTGACAGAGTTAATTTCGGGTAAAATCAATGAAAATGGGGTATGCCGATAGCATAAAAATGAGATGTGATAGAGCAAATCTGAGATCAGATTTGGAATCAGCACCCGGAAATTAGTCTAAAACAGCTGCAAAAGTCGAGGCCAGAAAAAAATGTTTTTTTTTGTTGACCATTGTTATCATCAGCATCATCATCATCGTCATCGTCGTCAAATTCTCGCGCGGAATATCGCGTGTGTCTTCCCCCCCTTTTAAACCACCACTCGCTCACACTACACCAGAGGTCACAACCGGGTACCCGATACCCGTACCCTACCCGATACCCGGCTACCCGTACCCTGCCGGGTACGGGTACCCGTTTGCTACCCTGGTGCGGCCAGGTACGGGTACGGGTAGGCCGTGAGTCACCGGTGAGTAACCGTTTGTCACTCATTTCGGGTAGGGTACGGGTAGCGTACGGGTACCCATACCCGGCCGGGTACGGGTACGGGTACCCGTTTGCGACCCTGGTGCGGCCGGGTACGGGTAAGGAATCAAAACCCGTTTGCGACCTCTGCACTGCACGCGCTACGGAGGCCCACCACCAGAGCGTTGCTCTCTCCGTCATCTGTGGGGGTTTCAACTGTGGACGCGTGCGGACGGCACCAGGAATGAAAGGGCCGTTAGGTTCACGGTTCAAATCCAGGGACCGCCCTGGTTATTATTATTATTATTATTGTTATTGGGGCCCCAGCGGTGGCTAGGAGATGTTCAATTTCTCGCCCGATATACAGGGAGGTCGTGGGTTCGATCCCGACCCTGACGCCGACTGCATGTTTGGAGTTTGAGCACGACCTTTCGCTGGTGATTACAGCCAGCTTCATCGGGCGATGTGTCAGAGTTGCAAACGTCGTGGGTTCACTCTCCAACACACCGGTGTGCTGAAGTAGTAACTGACACGTTCTGTTTACGTGACAGACCTTACTGATTGGCTGTGACGGCTGGTGGTGGGTTAACGGCACATTTTTCGTTACGCGATATCACCGACAAAACACTTCATTACGAATAATATTGGTCGCGAAAGCTGACTCCGTGTTAAAGGTTAACATATCGTGTGAAGATCCATCCGTTTGTTTTGGAATGTCCGTTCATCCCACGTCTCGTTTCCGCTGTTGCAGACTTTTAAAATGCCGCGAATCCGACTCGCTGGGATGATCGAGGCATCGGCGGACACGTGGACGGGTCGGTTAAGTGAACGTCTATCGAAGATGACAGTCACACCAATGCACACCTGCCGCGCAGTCGTTCTCATCTCACTACATCTCTCTCTCATCTCTCTTCTCTCATCTCACTACATCTGTCTCTCATCTCTCTTCTCTCATCTGACTGCATCTCTCATCTCACTGCATCTCTCTCTTTCATCTCTCTCTCATCTCTCTCTCATCTCTCATCTCACTACATCTCTCTAATCTCTCTCACCTCTCTCCCATCTCTCTTCTCTCATCTCTCAACTCACTGCATCTCTCTCTTTCATCTCTCTCATCTCTCTCTCATCTCACTGCATCTCTCATCTCACTGCATCTCTCTCATCTCTCTCTAATCTCTCTCTCTCATCTCTCATTTCACTACATCTCTCTCATCTCTCTCTCATCTCTCTCTCTTCTCTCGTCTCTCATCTCACTGCATCTCTCATCTCACTACATCTCTCTCTCATCTCTCTCTCATCTCTCATCTCACGACATCTCTCTCATCTCTCTCATCTCTCATCTCACTGCATCTGTATTTGATTTGTGCGTCTACATTTCTCCGATCTCATTAAATCTCGTATCGCTCGCCCTGGCCGCATTCTCTCATCTCATTCAGGAGTTTTTAGTCCCCGAAAATATTTTTTTGGCTTACTCCCCACCCCCCCCCAGAGAACCACCACCGTCTCTGTGTAAGATCAAAGAGAGTGACAGAACAAGCCTGGTCTCACTCCATCTCCTTCTTGTCGACGTTACTGGCATCTCACAACGTACGGCGGTCTACTCATCTCCCGAGACGTGCCGAAACTCGTCTCTGTGCTGGTTGTATCTCTTGCGTCATCTCACGAGGAGTTTATGAATTAAAATAAATAATGTATGCCGAGGGTACGCGTCGGGAAAGCCAACACCGTTACCACAGCCGCCACCAAAGACAAAGATCCCCCGTATAGCCCGAACAGACTGGTGGGGCAAGTGCTGTTAGCGAGTAGCACCGATGATGGCCTGCCACCACCACCGCTACAACTACTGCCATCACCACCACCGCCACCACCGCAACCACCACCGCTACCACTACAACCGCCACTACCATCACCAATGCCACCACCACCAACACCGCCACCACCACCGCCACTACCACCACTGCCACCACCACCGCCACCACCACCGCTACCACTACCACCACCATCGCTACCACTACCACCACCACCACCGTCACCGCCACTGCCACCACCGCTACCACTACCACTACCACCACCACCACCACGGTCACCGCCACTACCACCACCACCACCACCGCTACCACTATCACCACCACCACCACCGCTACCACTACCACCACCACCACCGTCACCGCCACTGCCACCACCGCCACCGCTACCACTACCACCACCGTCACCGCCACTGCCACCACCACCACCGCTACCACCACCACCACTACCACCGCTACCACTACCACTACCACCGTCACCGTCATCGCCACTGCCACCACCACCGGCGCGACTGTCCAGGATTCGGACGTGATCCACTCCGCTCTTAATCCTGATTACGCCGATGGGACGGCGTGACAAGCCACCACAATGGCGCATAATGCGCACATTTATTAAGGTGCATACTACCCTTTTCTCCGCGACGACACTGACAAATACTGCCCGGCGCGTGATTAAAAGCGCCTTGGCCGCTAAATGTTACTCTACTTCATCAAACATCGCCTGCGCGCTCGCCCAACCAAGTCTGTTACTTAACAGCCGGATCTGACACTCAGAGACTAATGGAACTATCAATTTTGTTGTTGTTAGTTTGGGTGGTGGGGGTGGGATGGGGGGTGGTGTGCAGAGGTGGGGGTGGGGGGATTTTATTATTATAAATTTGTCGCACGATGTTCAGTTACCCATTTATTTATTTTCATTTCTGTCAATTGTTTTCTATTTTTTATTTCGGGGGAGGTGGTGGGGGGAACGCTTCCACAGCCGAGTAACAATGACAACGATGAAGTTGCAAACCAGACGGTTACCGGTTCGAGTCAATCTCCCGGAGCGGCATTCGTAACAAAAGGGGAAAGTTATTTAATCCCCCCAGCCCCCCCCCCTCGCCCCGCCCCTCACCCCCCCCCTCCCTCCGTAATGGGGTTCGCTGCAGTTTTTCGATTGTCGGTGGGGCAAAGTGTGGGCAACTCCCAGCTCTACCGAGACGTCTGGCCGGCGTGGAAGAGTAGGCCAAGATGCCGTCTAGAGCTGCCCGCATCGGGCTAACTCGAGCTTGCAGCCGCGTGAAATATATATCTGTATATATAAAAGGGACATTTGTGAATATGTGTGTCTGTTCGAAATGTTTAGCATACTTCCCGACATGCAACAAATTTGAAATTTGGCATGTGGGTAGCTTCCAAACTGTACACAATGCAAAACGTATAAAAATAGACTTTTGTATTTTGGGGGGGAGTGGGGGGGGGGGGGCAATAATGTATATATTTTGCACGACAATTGAGCGGTGACGTCACATCTGTGATGTCACCCGCATGCGGCAGCGCCACGCAGTGTACCCCCCCCCACCATCCGCGTAGGCCGTGTATTAATCCAAGACAAGAATTTCGATTTAAAGCTTTCGTGACTGCAGGGATTCATCTTCTTGATTCTTTCGGTAAAGTCACGTAGAAGGGAAGTAATAAAATACTAAAAATAAAATAATTCTCACGACGTTTCGGCCACAACGCAAGCAGCCGTCCTCAGGTGACAGACCTGGTCTTCACCGACAGACCTGGTCTTCACCTGAGGACGGCTGCTTGCGTTGTGGCCGAAACGTCGTGAGAATTATTTTATTTTGTTTTATTTTTATTATTTTATTACTTCCCTTCTACGTGACTTTACCGAAAGAACCAAGAAGACCAAGACAAGAATCCAAGTCCCTGGCGAAGCCGGGTAGTAAAGCTAGTATATATATATATTTTTTTTTAAATATATATATTAAAAAATTAACAAATAAAAAAATCCCAGCAACTTGCAGGGCTGCGCCTTCACATTTGTCTCTCCCAAGCAGCGCGGCTGTAACGGCCCCGCAGTGTCTAAATCAAATACTCATTCACACAATCTCGCCCGGTAAATTATCTCTTTCAACCCCCGAGGCTTTATCAATTTCGCTAATTTTATAATGTTTTAGTTTTACGCACTGGCGTTTTTTTTTATTGGACGGTTTAATTTCTTTTTTCTTGGCAATAAACGCGTTAGGTGGTGGGGGGTGCTTGCTTGGGGTTGCCTTCGGGAACGTTCTGAACGTCCCGCGGACTTGCAAAGTGCCCCGGGTGATGCGCTCGGCTCATTGAACTCGGATTGACTCCCGCTGAACAACGCCACCTACCCTGCCACCCTGCGCCCGCTCCCAGTCGCAGACAGCAGATTTCAAGTTAAGCTCTTTAACAACAACAACAAAATAACAACTCACTCACTGGGAGCGAAGGTGACGGCCGAACGCGCACAACCGCGCTGCCCAACTGCGGCGTGGGATTTTTGCTTGGGGAGTCAACGCCGTCGTCTGCATTGACACGACCAACATCGGCATACGCAGGCAGTGCAACAGCGCCGGGGAGAGATGGGGCCGGGTTCCAGGATACAAAGATCGGGGGGGGGGGTACATTTAATCAATTGCACCAGAACGCGTGCCAGGCGCTCGACGCCACCGCCGATGATGACAATGAGTTTGATGATGTTATCAATAATACAAGGTAAACATTTGCACGTCCGTGTCCGGGGCACGTCAAGCCTTGGTTGGTTGGCCGTGAACGAGCCCCATCGTTCGCTCCACGTTGCCTCCTCCTCACCCGGCGGCACTCGCGAGCGTCGCTGGATGCAGCTCAGCTCACCTCTCTTGGCGGCCCTCTGCCAGGGGTGGAAATTCCACGTTCTCGCGGAGAAGACACCCCCCCCCGCCCCCTCCTCCCCCCCCCCCCCAAGTCAGGTTTTATACTTTTGAAACATCTGCAGAAATGAACGGCCACCTCCGAGTAGCACGGTTGGCTACGTACGGCGCGAAAGAAGTTCAACGCACAGCCACGTGACATCATCCGGCCGGTCCTCTGGTCGCTAGTCTTGAGCGTGACGCGTCCCCCCCCCCCCCACGTCCACTCTCACCCCCTGGACGCTCGTGATGACGTCTCGACCTCTGCACGCGTGTCTTGGCCCACGTGCTCCTCCTTCGGTCAACAACGGAAGCCTCCAACTGTCCAGCCGGGGTCAATTCAAGAGCCTCCATCCTCCATCATCCTCCTCCACGGTGATGTTGACGATCTCGACACCGCTGCTATCGGCCATCGGCAAGTCCGCTCAACTCCACACGCCCCTTCGTCGGTGCCGCTCGCTAACGGCGCTTGCCCCAACAGTCTGCTGAGGCCATAGCGAGAGTTCTTCGTCTTTGTACCCCAACGTCTGCGTGTCTATGCGTCTGCGTTGAGTTCGCTGTCCATCCCTCGCACCTCCGATGATTACGGGGTTTGGCACACGCACGGTGCGACAGAGGGTTCGACGTGCCCACGTCCTCCTGCACCACGCCTCTGCTCTGTGCACGCGTTGTGACACAGACAAAGATCCCCCAGCCTTAGCAAGGCTGTTGGGGCAAGTGCTGCTAGCGAGCGGCACCCGAGAGAGCACAGACGCCGCCTTTGTCTCCCAAGCGGCAACGGGTGCCCATTTGAGGCCGAGTCGACCTAGGGGGGGCGCTTCAAATTTCCGTCGCCGACGTTGGCCGCTAGCGGGAAGCGAACTACGTCGTGCGGCGTGCTAACCGCTGCGCCACCGCTCCCCCCCACAGAAGCCGGGGACGGGGGCTTTTGAATAGAGCCCCAGGCACTGAGAGTGCGTGGGGGGCCCCTTGAGGAAGAGGGGGGGCAGTGGGGGGCGCCCCCCCCAACTCCACCGGCGACTCGTGCCCGGGTTGAGCGACTGCGGCTCGGCTCGTACCATCACTCCTCATTTACGGGAAGCTCCGGAGAAGCGGCGACCAGCAATTAATCAGGATCAGGCGCTCATTAATTCACCCTCGCCGCCATCGCCCCCCTCCTAACCCGAGCAATCCGTCTCAGCCAGGCGCAGGCGGCCGCTACAGAGACCCCCCCCCCTCCACCCCCCCCCCCTCCATCCCCCCTCCTCCACACCCCGTGACATCCCCCCAATTTTCAACTCCCCCCCCCCCACCAAACCTCGCCCCCCCTCCCCGCCACCCATCCCTCAACTTTCCCCTTGCTTCTCAATTGTCTCTATTTCCAACTCTCCTCGTCCCCCGCATCCCCCCCTCCATCCCCCCACCACCCCCCCCTCCATCCCCCCCTCCACCACAGCTCCACCCCCCCTCCACCCCCCCTCCACCCCCACCACCCGTCCCCCCGGCCAAACCCCACGAGCTCAGAGACCGTCCATAGGGTACGACGAATCGGGGCGATCGCCCCGGGCCCCGAGCTTTGGGGGGGGGGGCACGTTTCGACGTCACAGTGTCTGATGTAACACTTCCGGTTTTAGTCTGAAGGCGGTGCGCTGTGTGGGTTGCCCGGGGCCCCGCACCCCTCCCTCTATGGGGGGCACCTGCCCACACGTTTTGCCGGGGAGATGCCGACAGTGGTGCAGAGGTCGCCGGCGAATCTGGACTTGGGAGTCCTAGAAAGTCGCTGGTTCGATTCGATCTCTCGTTCGCGGCGGTTTGAAACAATGGGAGCGAGTTTCGTTTTGTTGTTTTTGTTGCCCCTATTAGTTTATTTTGGTACTGGCAAAGGAGGTCCAATAATGTAGCTGCTCGCCCCGAGCTCTCATTACTCTGATAGCGCGTTTTCTTTGAACTGTGCGTCTTTTGGCGTCATCTGGTCGAACACCAAATGAGACTAGGCTCTAAAGAAAGCTGTCTCTGGTGTGGACCAATCAGTTTCAAGGACAATGCATAAATTATCAGAGTGGGTTTTTTGTTTGCATTTGACTGCAAGTATTGTGGTTAATGTAAACATGATTCCTTGCAAAATGTGTCAGCTTTGTTGCCAGAAAAAAGGGGAAAAAAATGGGAAAACCCTATTAGAGTTTCGTTTTGTTTAAATCTTGACTTAAAACTTTCGTGACTGCATGAATTGATATTCTTTGGGTCTTTCGGTAAAGTCGCGTAGATGGGTTTTGTTTGTTTGTTTTGTATTTCCTCTTTCGTCCGAGAGTCCTCTCCACCGCTCGCCACGAACCCCCCATACACAACGACAAAGATCCCCCGTGTAGCCTTCACAGACTTTTGGGGCAAGTACTATTAGCGAGTAGCACCTATGAAGGCCGGAACGGTACACAACCCTAACCAGCACCACGCCCGGCCGCCTTTGTCACCATAGTGGTGATGTTTGCACATCGCACCAGGTACTCATTTGAGGCTGAGTCGGCCTAGGGGAGGCCCAGTTCCAGTTTAGATAATTGTCGCTGGTGTTGGGCGTGAGCGGGAATTGAACTTGAATCGCCGGGTTCGTAGCGCAGCGCGCTAATCACTGCACCACTGCACACACGCACATACACATACACTCCACACGCGCACACACACACGTACCACACACACACACTCCGCACACACACACCCTCCACACACAGCCTCCACACACGCACACACACACACTCCACATACACACACACTCCACACACACCCTCCACACACGTACACACACACACTCCACACACACACACTCCACATACACTCCACACACACCCTCCACACACGCACACACACACACTCCACACGCACACACTCCACGCACGCACACACACGTACCACACACACACATTCCACATACGCACACTCTCCACACACACCCTCCACACACACACTCCACACACACTCCACACGCACACACACTCCACACATGCACACACACGTACCACACACACACATTCCACATACGCACACTCTCCACACACACCCTCCACACACACACTCCACACACACTCCACACGCACACACACGCACACACACTCCACACACGCACACACACGTACCACACACACACATTTCACATACGCACACTCTCCACACACCCTCCACACACACACTCCACACACGCACACACTCCACACGCGCACACACACACGTACCACACACACACTCCACACACATTATCCACACACGCACACACTCCACACACACACACACTCCACACACGCACACACGCACACACTCCACACGCGCACACACACACACACACACGTACCACACACACACTCCACACACATTATCCACACACGCACACACTCCACACACACACACACTCCACACACGCACACACTTAAAATATTGCCTGCATTGTGTTTTTTTTTGTGTCGCACTTTTCACAAGCAGCCTCAAGGTGCGCTGCAAAATTGTAACCGATCCGATTTACAACTCCAATGGCACTCATCCCTTATCGGAGTCTCTCAATAAACAGAATTAAATTCCTGCTGCACCGTCTGATACAAGGAGACGCATTAACCTCTGCTCTGTTCGGCGAAGGATTCTGAATTTTAAACTCGCGAGAGATTTAAAACAAAAACTAAATTATACGGGGGAAAAAATATTTGAGAAATTGAATTATGGGAGGTTCAGCCGGGCAACTCAAAGGGTCACATGCCTCTTTGCTGGCAACGCCGAGAAGCATGAGTTCCAATCCGGCTACCAGCCGCGCCGTGCTTAAAGCGGTTTTTCAAGTGCAGCGAGTTTATTGTCTGAGCCCAGTTACCAATGCATGCTCTGACAAAGCCCATCGAATTACGCTTGGTTCTTGAATTTAATTCACTAACTTGGCAGCTGCGAGAAATTATCACGTGGCAAATATGTGGTGAGGTGGTGAGATGTTAACTATCTCGCCTGGTATACAGGAGGTCGTGGGTTCGATCTCGACCCTGACGCCTGCTGTATATTTGAAGTTTGCGTGTCTCTTTCTCTCATCATCATCATCACAGTGGCGAGATATTAACTACCTCGCCTGGTACGCAGGAGGTCGTGGGTTCGATCTAGACCCTGACGCCTGCTGTATATTTGGAGTTTGCGTGTCTCTTTTTCTCATCATCATCACAGTGGCGAGATGTTAACTACCTCGCCTGATACGCAGGAGGTCGTGGGTATTATCGGCATAAGGCACTACCACTAGTAAACCCCAGTGAGCTAAGAAATTAGTTTTCAAGGAAGACTCCGGCTGCCAGACAACATCAAAGCATTCCACAATTACAGAAGGAAAAAAAACGAACTTACAAACAAGGTTCGCTATCAGTAATACTACAACTACTAAGTTTTGTACCCTCTATTCCTGTTATTCTATGAACAGGTTTACTTATTTTTTTAATGTGTACTATATGACTGGTGCGGCGTGCCAAAACATAATTCCTGAAACAGCTTTTTCGATTTAAAGCTTTCGTGACTGCAGGGATTCATCTTTTTTGGTTCTTTCGGTAAAGTCACGTAGAAGGGAAATAAAAAATAAAAATAAAACATAATAAAACGGCGTTGCCTGAACTGTCCCGACTGAAATGAAGCAGCGGCTATCCAGCTCTCTTTCCCCACGCGCCTCCGATTATCACGGTTGACTATGAACGGTGGTGAAAAAAGTTCAGCAACATTCATGAACTAAAACTCAACTATTCTTGGTTCTTTCGGTAAAGTCACGTAGAAGAGAAACAATAAAATAAAAAAAATATATAAAACAATTAAATGATCACGACGTTTCGATTGCAACACAAGCAATCATCATCAGGTGTGAAAACCACAGCAAGAACATTTGAAAAAAGTCTTGACGTTAAGATAAAAACGCCACTTTTTTCAAATTTCTTGCTGTGGTTTTCACACCTGATGATGATTGCTTGTGTTGCAATCGAAACGTCGTGAGAATTTTATTGTTTTATATTTTTTTTATTTTATTTTATTGTTTCTCTGCTACGTGACTTTACCGAAAGAACCAAGAATATGAATCCCTGCAGTCACGAAAGCTTTAAATCAAAATTTAAAACTCAACTATTTTTATTTTTATTTTACCAGGTAAGGCCCGCTGAGCAAAACAACTCTTATTTCAGAAGCGACGTGGATATCACAAATGAGAGCTCAACGAAGTGGCTTATCGTCAACGTGGAAATTCATAGTAGCAGCCAAAGCCTCTCGCCAGTACATACATACTACTGCGAAACCCACATAAATGAGAAAACACCCACAGAAGTCTTCTTGGTTCTTTCGGTAAAGTCACGTAGAATGGAAATAATAAAATAATAAAAATAAAACATATAAAATAATTCTCACGACGTTTCGGCCACAACGCAAGCAGCCGTCCTCCAGGTGAAGAACTGTTCTTTGGTTCTTTTCGGTTAAGTCACGTCTAAAAATAAAATAATAAATTAAAATAACATATTACGACGTTTCGATTGCAACACAAGCAATCATCATCAGGTATAAAAGAAATAGCAACAAAAATCTAACTAGAAAACTATAGACAGACATACAAGCAGACAGACATCACAACGGCACACAGAGAGAGGACACAAATCGGCACAAAGAGAGGGGTCGTTTCTGTGACGGTCCCTTATGTATGTCTGTCTATAGTTTTCTAGTTAGATTTTTGTTGCTATTTCTTTTATACCTGATGATGATTGCTTGTGTTGCAATCGAAACGTCGTAATATGTTATTTTAATTTATTATTTTATTTTTAGACGTGACTTAACCGAAAAGAACCAAAGAATAATTCCTGCAGTCACGAAAGCTCCTAAATTAAGATTGAAGAACTGTTCTTCACCTGAAGAACAGATCTGTCGAGAAGACAGAGAAGACAGAGTCTGAAGAAGACAGAGTCTGTCTTCTCGACAGACCTGTTCTTCACCTGAGGGCGGCTGCTTGCGTTGTGGCCGAAACGTCGTGAGAATTATTTCATGATGTTTTATTTTTATCATTTTATTATTTCCCTTCTACGTGACTTTACCGAAAGAACCGAGAAGATGCATCCCTGCAGTCACGAGAGCTTAAAATCGAAACCCGCTCAAGTATCGAGAGACAAAGCATTCGAACCCCAAGCTCATTTGAGTGTAAAGAAGCCTCGGCATTCGACGTAACAGCTGACCGCCTCTTTTTTTACCAGTCCCGGAGAGGGTGGGGGGGGGGGGAGATGTCGCAGACTCGAATTTTTGTCCGCGAGACGAGGCAATTGCGTACTGCCACAAGACACGATCGAGTTCCCCCGGTGGACGATGGCTTGCGAGGGTCATGCGGGTGGCCGGGATGGGATTTTGAGACCGAGCGGACAAGGAGGGGAGGGAGGGAGAGGGACGGGGTCGTTCCTAACGAGGAGAAGGCATCACCAGCCATGGGACGGCCATTGTGTGTGAGACATATGAATGAAACAACAACAAAAACCATGAAACAAGACAAATTCAGGTGATAATATCTGCCATTGTTGGGTCCCCAGCTCAGTCAGAGTCGGGCAGCAGGGAGAGTTTGTTTGTTTTCATATTCTTATGTTTTTTCGGTAAAGTCACGTAGGTAAAAAATTAAAATTAATAAAAGTAAAATAAATAAAAAATCACGACGTTTCGGAGGCAACACAAGCTTCCGTCTTCAGGTGGAACCGTCACACCTGAAGACGGAAGCTTGTGTTGCCTCCGAAACGTCGTGATTTTTATTTCATTTTTATTTTACTTTTATTAATTTAAATTTAAAAAAAAAATTACCAACGTGACTTTACCGAAAAAACCTAAGAATATGAATCCTTGCAGTCACGAAAGCTTCAAATCTAGAATTTGTTTGTGTTGACTTTAGTTACGTTTGCTAATTTGGCCAAAATGTCTCCGTGACTGCCCGTTGTGTGTGAGTGTTCATGTCATTCGCCGTGGGGGGAGGGGACGGTGTTAAGAATCGACGGGAGTAAAGTTGGACTTAGGAACAACTCGACTTACGAACAGACCTCTGGAACCGAACTCGTTCGTAAGTGGAGGAGTCCCTACTCGGTAAAGTGACGTAGGTAAAAAATAAAAAATAAAAATTCTAAAAATAGAAATACAATAATAAATCACGACGTTTCGGAGGCAACACAAGTCTCCGTCATCAGGTGGGACCGTCACAGCTAAATTGACTCTATAAATTCTAGATTTGAAGCTTTCGTGACTGCAAAGATTCATATTCTTAGGTTGTTTCGGTAAAGTCACGTAGGTAAAACATTAAAATTAATAAAATGTTTTACCTACGTGACTTTACCGAAAAAACCTAAGAATATGACTCTATAAAGTCCCTGTATTCTCGGTTCACCGTTCCGTGGCTTCCTCGGTCTGCAATATTTGAAGTCAGCAAAAGCGCGAGGAATAACTAGCCGCGATTGCCTCTCTCTCGCGAACCCCCCCACCCCCCCACGGCCGTTTACGCAAAAAAAATTGAAAGCTGCCAATCGCATTAACAACGCCCCGCCGTTGTGAAATCAATTTTCTATAATAAAAAAAATGTACCAGGAATGAGCTCTCGGCACCAAGAGTTGGGCACAGGGCCCACGCGCGAACGGGGTCACTGCCATCCGCGGAAGCTCCGCTTAACAGCGGACACTCATTATTGCTTATACGGTATCGATTTCGTTTGTTTGTTTTACGTTGAAACAAGGGCCCGTAGTTTAGATGAAGTGCTGTTGTCAATAATGTTTGGTTAAACCGAGCGGCGTGACATTCAGAAGGTCGGAAACCGGTCCAGAGTTTGCTTGTGTTATAGCAGAATGCCGCTGGGTAATATTGGTACGTCCTTTGGACGTGGCCGTCTGTTCGTCCGTCCATCCCTCCCTCCAGCCAGACAGCCAGGCAGCCAACCAGCCAGCAAAACTTTTTTGGTGAAAAATATAATGCGGTTGATGAAGATAGCCGTCATTGAACGACGGTTCTCCCCCACCGCCAACGCCCCCACCTCCTCACCCCTGAGTGACCCCTTCTCCCAGGGCCCCCCACTCGCATATCCCCCCAATGTCCCCCCCTCCTCCACCACCAGCGACCCCCTACTCACGCACCCTCCAGAGTCCCCCACGCACCCCCCCCCCCCACCCACGCTTCCCATTGGTGCCCCCCCCCCCACCGCACGCCCCCACCCCCGTGGTTCATCGCCTCTGCGCGTTGGGTTAGGGTTAGACCAAGCAGCCAGCCAGCCAGCAACACTTTTTTCCAATACAACACTTGCAGGAGAGAGATGGAATGTGATATCACGTCACCAGGAAAGATGGCGAGGGCTTGGGGAGGCCTCCATCCAGCAGTGAATAGATGATGGTGGCGATGATGATGATGATGGTGATAATGGCATCAAGTCACGGTGTGTTCCTGCTCATGTAAACGTAGGGTCGAGTTCATCTCCAATGGTGCCTCTCAACCAGCAGTGACAATTCCACATTCCCATGGTGGAACCAAGTCTATCCATCGGGCAACCGTGTTCACAAAGTGAGTGCTCATTGTAAAGAAAAATGCAATGGACACAGTTTTACCCTGGCGATGAGTAGAGATTGAGTGGCGGTGCAGCGCTGAGCCCACTCGCGCTACAATTCCCGGCCACGACTAGCATCAGTGGCAAGCGATGTCTGACCCAGTCCTGGGTCCTCTTCCGCCTTCACCAACACGCACTGACCAGCGTGGTGAAGTATGGTCAAACAACTCGGTGCGGAAGCGGATATAAATGGCGATACACACCGCAAGTTTGTTGCCAATTTTAATAATTTACATACATTCCTCAAACTATTTTTTAATCGAGTAAAAAATAAGAAGCGGCAGCGTATGAAAATTAACGATTGTAAATCCCAGCAAAGTTACAAGTCAACGAATTCCGTCCGTCCCAGAAAGTTTTCGAATTATTTTATTATCATTATCACTTGCTCTCTCCACACACATATATATTTCACCGTCACGAATATATTTGATCTTTTGTCCCAACCGGCCGATCGCATCCCCCCCGGCACAGTTATATTTTTTTCTAAGCGATTGGTTCGCGGCCAAAGCGTCCAATCGCGGGCGTGGGCCCGCGTGAAATACGGGAGTCAGAAATCAACGGAGCGCAACAACAGCTATCAACATTTATTTTACGGCTCGTGTCTAATTTTAAGCGGTCACTTATTAACGCAATTACCGCGCAAGGGTAAATCAGCAATGCCTCCGAGAGCGGAGGACACTCTGGAGGAGGGAAGGAGGAGGAGGTGGCGGTGGTGGTGGCGGCGGGGGTGGCGGTGGTGGCGGTGGTGGCGGTGGCGGCGGGGGTGGCGGTGGTGGCGGTGGCGGCGGGGGTGGTGGTGGTGGTGGTGGCGGGGTGGTGGTGGTGGTGTTAGAGGTGGTGGCTGTGGCGGGGGTGGTGGCAGTGGTGGTGGTAGCGTTGGTGGTGGCGGTGGTGGTGGCGGTGGCGGCGGGGGTGGTGGTGGTGGTGGTGGCGGGGTGGTGGTGGTGGTGTTAGAGGTGGTGGCTGTGGCGGGGGTGGTGGCAGTGGTGGTGGTAGCGTTGGTGGTGGCGGTGGTGGTGGCGGTGGCGGCGGGGGTGGTGGTGGCGGTGGTGGCGGGGAGCGGTTGCAGCGCAATACGACCGAGTTGAGCGGCCCCCGAGTTCGAACCCCCCCCCGCTCACGGCCAACACCGGTGACGATTATCTGAAGGGGTCCTGGGCCTCGCCAAGGTCTCTGACTCAGCCTCAAATGAGTACCTGGTGCGGTGTCTAAAAAAAATCGTCACTCGGGAGACAAAGGCGGCCGGGCGTGGTGCTGGTCACCCACCCCCTCGTGTGCCGTGCCGGCCTTCATTAGGTGGTCACACGTGATGAAACCGGATTTCTCCAGTGCAGCGGGTGTAAGCTCTCGGCCGAATGTCTGCACAATAACCCCGATGTATAGGCTTTAGCTTCGGACCTAATCCGGCTAAATCACGCTCTCTGAGAAACACAACGCATTGATTCGTGACCGTCACGTGACGGACAATAATTTGTCGCTCCGTGGCTACCTTGATTTGATTGTCTCAGTCGAGTGGTGGAGGGTTATTTATTTCAAAATAAGAAAACAATGCAACGTGTCTGTACACCTACGCGATCTAAGCTCAAGGTAAACTAACCACGAATCGGCAATGAAATGACAGGAGCTCTCAAACTTCCACTCGGTTGTACCAGCCAACATGTGCCCTCTCGCTCTGTAAGTGAAGCGAAACCCCGTCGCGGTACAGACAAAACGCTGTTTTTTTAAATCATTTATTAAAATCCTTTATATTAAGTTCGCTTGCTTGCTTGCGTGCTTGCTTGCTTGCTTGCGTGCTTGCTTGCTAACGACCGTGCAAATCTTTCGGTCGCTTTTTAACCCACTTCCCGTGATCCAATCGAGCTGACATTTTCCACACAGACTCGTTGTGCGAGACAATTAATGTTCGTGAAAAAAAAATTCAAAAATGTTACACTGTTTAGGGAATTTTTTTAAATTATGTAATTACCAATTGCTTAATGGTGGCAGACAATCATCTGACCCATAGGTGGCAGCCATCTCAAGCCAGAGGACGAGAGGACTCTAGCCGCCCGTTTCAAAGACCAATGTGGGCATATAAAGGATTTATAGTGAAAAACTTTGTTTTTACGGGTTAATTTTTTGTTGTTACGGAAACAACCCTCGCAAAGCCCCCCCCACCACCACCACACCCACCACCAAATGCGACGAAATTGCGGGTCCGCCTAGCCTCGGTGTCATTAAGCAACTTATTTAAATATTTACCGGTTCTGTCCGTTTATTTGTTTTGTTTATGAGAAAATCATTGCGAGCGCCGGTTCCATTAAAACCGCGAAGCGCCGCGTCCTCCCTCCACGCCGTAAGAGGGAGAGGGCCGCGCTTTCTGGTGGTGGTTGTTTTTTTTTTCTTCTGTGTTCCACGAGGATATTCGCTCGTTTATTGTCAGTGGTAAATTAGCCGCTGCCTTCGAGGGGACGACCGACTGCCAGGCGGGAGGGAGGGAGGGCAGGCAAGGGGAGGGGATGCGCCGTGCCGGCCTTCAAGGAGCAGTGGGCGATGGAGGAGGCCGTGTGCTCGGTGGCAGATGACGGGGAGCTATGCATGCTGATATGAGCTACCCATCGGAGGCCGTCTGACTGCGAGAAGGGCTGCGTGCAGAACGGGAGAGAGAGCGAGAGAGTGAGCGAGAGAGTGAGCGAGAGAGTGAGCGAGGGAGTGAGCGAGAGAGTGAGCGAGAGAGTGAGCGAGGGAGTGAGCGAGAGAGTGAGCGAGAGGTGGGGGTTTTTACATAAAGCTAAGTTTAAAAATGTAAAAAATAAGAAATGATGAACGAAGCAAAGTGCCGAATACACCGAGCATCTTCTTGTTTCCACTGATCGTAAAAAAGAGAGAGGAGGGATGGGGAGGGGAGGGAGGGAGCGCAGAGAGAGGGCGGGCAGGAACGGCTGTTGACTTTACAAGCGCCATGGGGTCTGGCAGAAGGAAGGAAGCGATGGCGAGGTGTGGTTGCAGTGGTGAATCCAAGGGCGGGGGAGATCGCTCACGACTCCCTCATTGAGACTCCAAAGAGTGATATTTAATTGACATTTACCAAAGAACATGCGTTGGGTTTGTTTGTATTATTGATGTAGGGCCATATTTAGGATGCTTGACATTCCTGGACCTTGTCCATCTCTCCCCCCCCACGCCTCTGGTGTGCTAGTGGCATCGACCACGTTGACCGCAATAACCTCTTGACCCCTACATCAGTGAATCGTTACAATAAATGCATTAAATATTGACTTAAAGCTTTCGTGACTGCAGGAATTCATACTCTTTGGGTCTTTAGGTAAAGTCACTTTACCGAAAGACGCAAATAGTAATAGATTCATTGCCTTGCACTCTGGTTTGAGAATAATTTGTCCGAACCAACTTTCGCTCTGGGAAGATAACATGCGTACGTGTGGTTTCTGGAATGTCAATTTGTTTGTGAACATTTATTCATACTGGAGGAATCCGATGAGCTTTGAAGCTTCCTTTTTCACAGATGTCCGGGGGCGGGTCAGAACGTTACAGCAACAAACATTACGAAACAATTTCGATTTAAAGCTTTCGTGACTGCAGGGATTCATCTTCTTGGTTCTTTCGGTAAAGTCACGTAGAATGGAAACAATATAATGAAATAAAAATATTTTATTATGTTTAATTTTCATTATTTTATTATTTCCATTCTACGTCACTTTACATATTTTATTATTTTTTTATTATTTTTTTATTTCCATTCTACGTGACTTTACCGAAAGAACCAAGAAGATTACGAAACAACTCTATGAGTGCAACTTAGATGAAAGGTAAGCAAATGGCTAAAGAATCTCCAAGTAAAATGTAACTATTTTATTTTACCAGGTAAAGCCCACTGAGCTATTTCGTTGTTTTTATTCGGAAGGCCACAGCTGAACGAAGTGGCGCATCACGTGGAAATGCATCGCAGCCAAATGTTTCTAAGCGCAGCGTTGATTTTAAATGTGGAAGGAAAAACCGGAGAAAAATCCACGCGACCACGTGGAGAAAGAGAAAGAGAGAGACACGCACACTCCAAATATACAGCAGCAGGCGTCAAGGTCAGAATCGAACCCCCGACCTCCTGTAAACCAGGCGAGGGAGGAAACATTTCTTAGCCACCGTGCTAAAAGGGCCTAGGATGCAGAAGGTAGGGGGTTGGATCGAATAGGAGTCTCATTTGCTTCCAGCACCACACAGGAACCTCGTGCCACTCCTGTGACCTGCAGACACACGGAAACCTGGGACTGGATTCCTCCAAATCCAACTCGGAATCTCGGGGGGGGGGGCAGTTGGGTGAGGGGGCAACCCTGAGCGACATCGTGCGGTTGATGACTACCAGGAAGCCTTCGATGTAATCAACGTTTTAGTTTTTATCGTTTTATAGTTTTGTTAGGTTGCTTATTTATTTATTATCGCCAATTTGGAGTGCCTGCAACGTCGATTTGGGGGAGGGGGTGGGGTGGGAGCTGGTGGTCAACCCAGAGAGGTCACCCTCCCCGCGGTCCCCGCCTGCAGCGTTCATCCTCTGCCTCTTGGCCCCGACTCACAAATCAGAAATCTCGTTGTTGTTGTTTTTTTGCAGAAGCTTTAAATTTCGACCGGAGGAGGAATCCGATGAGCTGTGAAGCTCTTTGCCACCCCGGGACAGGAGCCCGGTGTTTTAATGTTCCAGCGAGAACAGTAGACGCGACCTCGTGGGTCACTGCTCGTCTATCCACTGCTGGATGAGGCGGTCCCTCTCCGAGCCTGGGTTGTACTCAGATTGTGAATATTGTGGATGCTTTCGATTTAAAGCTTTCGTGACTGCAGGGATTCATCTTCTTGGTTCTTTCGGTAAAGTCACGTAGAAGGAAAATAATAAAATAATATATTATATTATTTTATTATGTTTTATTTTTATTATTTTATTATTTTCCTTCTACGTGACTTTACCGAAAGAACCAAGAAGATTGTGGATGATGTTGCCTCGCTCTTCAACACACCGGTGTCGCTGTACTAGTGACGAATTGGCCACGGTCTGTTTACGCGACAAACCTTGCTGGTTGGCTGTGTCGGGTGGTAGCGGGTTTAACGACACATTCATATATTTACGCGATCTAACCCAACAAAACCTGTGTTATGATCTAAGATGTTCGTGTGTGAAGTAGTTTAAAAATTGCGTGCTGCGATTTCGCAGACAGCAGACATAGCGAACGGATAATGGACAATCATTTACACTCCTGAATCAATCCGCTGCCGAGTGAAGATCGCTTGCACACCGCGTGAGTCGTGAGCGGGGGGGGGGGTTGTTTGACCATACTTCACCATGCTGGTCCAATGCGCGTGAGTGAATGAGGGGAGAGGGGTAGGAGGCAGGTGGAGCACCGGTACCGGTTGAAGATTATCACTCGCCACTGGTGTTAGCCGTGGCCGTGATTCAAACTCAGGCCAAGTGAGTTCACCGTGCAGTGCGCCAACCACGGTGCCAACACATTTCCTCCATCCCCTTAAGAAAAGCATCGTTAAATATCATGATCAAATCGACAACGGACCCAACGCTGTCAAATATGTTGAGTCTCGCAGGGTCCGACTCATTCGCACCCACGTGCTGTTGATTGGGTTTGTTTTTTTGTTTCAACGTCCCTATCGGAAACTTAAAATCGCAGATGGCAACGCGGCAGGCGTAGGTTTCGCACACAACCGCGTTGGCTTTCGCGGTTGTTGCTGATCCTTCACTTGCGCGTCGTGCTCCCAGGTTGTTGTCCGGCAGCGACACGTGTATTGTTGTTGCTGCTGGTTGTTTGTTCGGCGCCCAAGTCCCACGACGTTTCGCTCCACGAGCCAACATCGTGCTGTGGGCGGTAACAGCACGCCTCGGGGACGCGGTACAACCCGGACACAGACACCTTAACATCAGAAACTTTCCGCGCCTTCAAATATAACGACGGCTCAGATATTGCCCCTCCCCGCCCCATGCTTGTAAAAGCTAAAAATATTTAAAATGCAAGCCAGTAATATTATCGCTACCTGTTTTTTTTTGTTGTTTTTTAGATTTTTTTTCGCTAACCTATTTTTCCTTCCATTTTTTGTTGTTGTTGTTGTTGTTGTTGTTGTTGTCAAATGCGCACAACCACTCCATCACGTGGAGGGGCCCACCATTTCATTTCGTGGTGAGATTTCAAAATTCCGCGTTTCGCTTGAGCGATTAACCCAGCCGCGCTCCAGGAGGCAACACCTCTACCCGCGACCCTAACGGCCAAACGCCTCTCTCTCTCTCTCTCTCCTTCTCTCTCTTCGAGAATTGGCGATCCGTGTTCCTCTTGTGCGCCGACTACAAAATCTTCTCCAAGGTGCTGGCAAACCGTCTCAAGGCAGTGCTGGGTCAGCTGATCCTGCCGGAACAATCGTATTGCATCCCTAGACGGTGCATCTACGACAACATCTGTACGGTCAGAGACGTAATCTCCCTTGCAGAAGCACACAGCGTGGACTTAGGCCTCCTCTTCTTGGATCAGGAGAAGGCCTTCGACAGGGTGAGCCACGAGCACCTGGACAAACTCCTAACGTCGCTCGGCTTCGGCCAGGCCTTCATCTTGCATGTCTGGCTCCTGTACACGGACACATCCAGCCTCTTGAAGATAGACCAGCGGCTCGGCGCCCCTTTCCCTGTGACGAGGGGGGTCAGACAGGGATGCTCCCTCTCGGGGCTGCTGTACACCCTGTCCATCGAGCCACTGCTACGCCACCTGAGACGACATCTGTCTGGCCTCAAGGTCCCGGGACATGAGAACGCGGTCGTCAAGCTCGCGGCTTGCACAGACGACGTGATGTGTCGTGCTCAACGACGCGCATGACATTTCTGCGCTCTGCCAGGTGGTTGCAGTGTACGAGAGGGCCTCCTCTGCCAGGGTCAACTGGGCCAAGTGCGAGGCCTCCGCTGTGTTTGGGGTCGCGAGGCGGCGTTCGCTCTGTGCTACTCCAAAGAGGAGTCAGTTGGTGGGACGACGGAGTCAAGTAGCTGGGAGTTTACCTGGGAAAACCGCACGACGTTGCTCTGAACAACTGGACCGAGATGACCGACACAATCGAGGCAAAATTACTGACATGGGCACGCCTCGCTCCGCAGATGTCCTTCAGGGGCCGAGTGCTCTTCGCTAACACCCCGGCAGCATCCGTGCTGTGGCACAAGACCAAGGCCCTCCAGCCTCCTGCTTGGCTACTCACCATAATCAACTGATCACTCGCGCACCTCGTCTGGCATGGGAAGCAACGGCTCAGGCCGGGCGTTCTCTGCCTGCCGGTGGGCGAGGGTGGCCAGGGTCTGGTGGACGACCGGGAGGAGCTACCCTGAGTAAAAGATGCTGGAGGGTGACACTGACGGCTGCTCTGTGCTTCCAGTGTTCAGAGGCCTGGTCAATGCGCGGCTCCGGCTGGAGCACGCCATGTACCACACACATGCCGGTGATGTGCAGCGCGTCTTCTTCGAACGCTGGGGGGCCGAACAAGCCCCTCTCTGTTCCAGCGTGGACGGCACCCTCGTGTTCACCTTCTGAAGTGCTCGCTCGTCACCGTGGCGTGCGCGATGACCACCACAACCACGTGACTTTGATTTCGTGTTGTGCGCGGCGCATTTAGCGTTTGTTATTTGTTTGCTGGTAACTTTGTGTATTTTGGATCGGAATCGCCTCCAGTGCTGTTGCTGCTGGCGGAAATAAAAGTTGATTAAAAGTTGATTAAAAGTCAAAAGTCTTTCTCTCTCGCGTGCTCTCTCTCTTTCTCTTTCGTTGGATAATTAAAAAAAACAAGTGGACGAATCGCCATCTGTTTTCATCTGTACGGGTATAGATTCGGTGGGTCCCCCTCGCACATGTTCGTGTGTGGGTTTTTTTTTATATGCGGGCACTCCGGGTTCCTTCCACGTGTATCACAAACACTCACCGTTAGTCGTTGACTGAAAACATCTCAAATTAACAACTCCATACGAACAAAGAAACTACACGACTCAGAGTGATTTCCTGGGTGATATGAAAAAATGTATCATGCTTATATTTCTTCTTGGTTCTTTCGGTAAAGTCACGTAGAATGGAAATAATAAAAGAAAAAGAAAAACATAATATTTTATTATATAATAATAAAATTATAAAAATAAAACATAATATTTAATTATGTTTTATTTTCATTACTTTATTATTTCCCTTCTACGTGACTTTACCGAAAGAACCAAGTAGATGAATCCCTGCAGTCACGAAAGCTTTAAATCAAAACATGCTTATATTGTCAGAACATGTAAAGAGTGACCGCGTTTAGTTGAATCGAACGAGGCTATGAGAATATTTTGAAGGGGTCCACCCCAAGCACAAACAATGATCTCTCAAGATTAGATTCTTTTTTCATCTTCCCAAAACGATTTGGCCCAACGTGCGCTTCACTCGCGATGCCCCTCCGCGTTGAGTCTCGTCCCGTCGACGTCTCCCCATCCTCTCGCCACGACCCCCGTGCCCCCCCCCCCCCCCCCCGTGATGCGATCACAGCGAGGCGACAAAACGATTCGTCAAGTGCGATTGTGCAAACGCAAGACGATGAAGTAGACGGAAGGAGACGAGGCGCCGTCACAGCGCAGCGCTGTCGAGTGAAGAGGCGACAGGCGAAGCAACTGCACCGGAGCCCATGGGTCCTATGTGAGTCTATGGGTCCTATGTGAGTCCATGGGTCCTATGTGAGTCTATGGGTCTTTTGTGAGTCTATGGGTCCTATGTGAGTCTATGGGTCTTATGTGAGTCTATGGGTCTTATGTGAGTCTATGGGTATTATGTGAGTCTATGGGTCCTATGTGAGTCTATGGGTCTTATGTGAGTCTATGGGTCTTATGTGAGTCTATGGGTCCTATGTGAGTCTATGGGTCCTATGTGAGTCTATGGGTCTTATGTGAGTCTATGGGTCCTATGTGAGTCTATGGGTCCTATACGAGTCTATGGGTCCTATGTGAGTCTATGGGTCTTATGTGAGTCTATGGGTCTTATGTGAGTCTATGGGTCCTATGTGAGTCTATGGGTCTTATGTGAGTCTATGGGTCTTATGTGAGTCTATGGGTCCTATACGAGTCTATGGGTCCTATGTGAGTCTATGGGTCCTATGTGAGTCTATGGGTCTTATGTGAGTCTATGGGTTCTATGTGAGTCTATGGGTCTTATGTGAGTCTATGGGTCTTATGTGAGTCTATGGGTCCTATACGAGTCTATGGGTCCTATGTGAGTCTATGGGTCCTATGTGAGTCTATGGGTTTTATGTGAGTCTATGGGTCTTATGTGAGTCTATGGGTCCTATGTGAGTCTATGGGTCCTATGTGAGTCTATGGGTCTTATGTGAGTCTATGGGTCCTATGGGAGTCTATGGGTCCTATACGAGTCTATGGGTCCTATGTGAGTCTATGGGAAGATTGTGAGTTCAAAAATGCCTGGTGGCTAATCGACTCCACCCATCATCCCTCTGGGGTTAATAAAACGAGTAACCCGCTCCGTGGTAGAATCTGCAGTGACCGTCCCGTGGAGAAGCCGGGGCCGAGGCACCGTGAGATGGCGGAGCCGCCGGTGCCGAGGAGTGGCCACGGGTCGTGGGGAATCGCAGGAGCGGACGACCGAGGAGATGGAAAAAAAAGATGAAAAGGTGTGCGGAGAAACACAGAAAGATGCGCGCAGGGAATTACACCGAGAGAGAGAGAGCGCGCGTGGAGCGAAACGTCGGACATCACGCCGAACAGCACGCGATCGTACGGGGGGCGGGGGGGGGGTGGAAACACAATCGGAAGACGTTCAAAACAACGAGCCGAGGGAGGGACAAGACACGCGAGTCTGGCGAATGCTGAAACACAGAGACACCTCCAGGCCACGTCCAACGCTTTGCGTCACCCCCCCCCCCCCACCGGAACGTGAAATGAAGATCGCAAAACCGTTGGCCCGAGGTTGTCCCAGGGTGGTGTTCAGGTGATACAAGACAAGGACAAAGATCCCCCGTGTAGCCTCAACAGACATGTCGGGACAAGTGCCGTTAACGAGCATCGCCGGCGAAGGACTACAGGACGCACGGCGGAGCGGGTGGCCGGCAACCGCGGGGACTTATTCTCTGCACAATGTCAAATGCGGCTCGGCACGGCGAAGGGCAGCACAGGGCAGTGCGGGGCAGGGCACAGGGCAGTGCGGGGCATCGTGGGGCAGTGTAGGAGCAGTGCACAGGGCAGAGCAGTGAAGCGTGGGGCAGTGCGGGGCAGCACAGGGCAGTGTCGGGCAGCGTGGGGGGCAGTGCAAGGGCAGTGCGGGGCAGCGAAGGGCAGCGTGGGGCAGCGTGGGGCAGGGGGGGGGCAGGGACGAGCGCGAGGATAATCGTAACGCACCCACGCACCTCCGATGAGCAGGGTTGGCTACGTACGGCGCGAAAGAAGTTCAACACACGCACACAGCAGGGTTGGCTACGTACGGCGCGAAAGAAGTTCAACACACGCACACAGCAGGGTTGGCTACGTACGGCGCGAAAGAAGTTCAACACACGCACACAGCAGGGTTGGCTACGTACGGCGCGAAAGAAGTTCAACACACGCACACAGCAGGGTTGGCTACGTACGGCGCGAAAGAAGTTCAACACACGCACACAGCAGGGTTGGCTACGTACGGCGCGAAAGAAGTTCAACACACGCACACAGCAGGGTTGGCTACGTACGGCGCGAAAGAAGTTCAGGGCTGTGGTCGGTGCTGAGCTGGGATGTGGCGCTGAGTGTCGAAGGGTTAAACTGGTGCAAGTGGTAATATTTTTGCAGTCAAACCTTCCCCACCTTATTGCATTTGTACCCTACAGCTCCGGCTGGTATTATGTTCTAAATAATGCATTGCATTTTGTGCAATTTCCCACCCGCGCCACAAACACACCACCCCGCCCCTCCCCAAAACCACCACCTACCCCCCCCACACACACACCATCCCCAAAAAAATAAATTACGGACGTTGCTTTTAAGAATTAAAGAGGGCGACTTTATTGCCGGGATATTGTTTCGCACGGCGCAAAAGCACGCGTTTTAGCGCGTTCAACAGAAACGCCTAAAAAAAACACATTTAAGAATAAAACCAAACCCACTCCGAATCCAAAACGTATTAAAATATGGAATGTTTTAGAGGGCAGGGATTTCTGCTGCCGATGCTGCTGCTGTTGCTGCTGCTGCTGCTGCCACATCGGTGTGAACGGTCAGCCAGTCAGCTGAGCCACTCGATCCCAGAGGTCGTGACGGTTCGATTCCCGTCAACGGCGGCGCGAGTTTCCCTTAAAGTCACCCCCCCACTAACCCCCCCCCACTAACCCCCCCACTAACCTCCTCCCCTTCCCCTACCTACCCCCCCCCCCCCCCTTGTCCACCCAGCCGCGTGCAACCTGGTTCACCGAAATCGACAGCTCGCCATGCGGTGGAGTAAAGTGTGGGTGCTCGCGCCTCTACAGAGACACCCGTCCACGTGGAAGAGTAGGCCGAAAACAGCGCATCTCTCCCCCCCCCCCCCCCCGCCCCCCGCCGGTGTCCCTTCCGACTGCTGCCAACCTCCGGACGGCACCGTTTGCCTACGTGCGGTGCGAAAGAAGTTCAACACACTGTACGTACTGTACGTACGTGCGTGCATAGCGAAGGCCCTTTGGCCACCAGCAATTGCATGGCTGCACCTTTATGTTTAGGGCGAGGATTGGCGGGGGGGGGGGGTGATGATGTAGGGAGGGGGGGGGGGTACAGGGGCTCGTCTGGGTTGTAAAGCAAAGAGAGCAGGAGCGTGGATGGTGGGGGGAGTGAGGGGGGGGGGCGAGGTGGCGTCGTCCGTACGGCGTAAATTCGTGCGAGAGTTAAGAGCGGGCTCGGCAAAGCGGTTTATTGGGAAAAGTAATCTCTGCGGCGCTGCGGGCAAAGTGGCAGCTGGTGGTGAAACTTCTCCCCGAGTGCCTTTCTCTCTCTCTCTCCCCCTCCTCGGATTCCCACTGCCTACATCGCTGGGGACACCGGCAGTCGCCGCGGTGACGGGGAGATGTTAACTACCTCGCCTGGTGTGCGGGAGGTCGTGGGTTCGATCTCGACCCTGACGACTCCTGCTGCTGTATATTTGGAGTTTGCGTGTGTCTCTCTCATCATCATCATCATCATCACGGTGGCTAGGAGATGTTAACTACCGCGCCGGTGTGCGGGAGGTCGTGGGTTCGATCCCGACTCTGACGCCTGCTGCATATTTGGAGTTTGCGTGTCTCTCTCCCCGTGGTCGCTTGAATTTTTACTCCGGTTTTCCCCCTCTCTACCTTTAAAACCAACTTACGTTGGCTGCTATAAATTTCAACATGATAAGCCACGTCGTTGCTCTATCATTTGTGATAGCCAGGTCGTTTCTGAAAAAAGAGCTACATAGCTCAATGGGACCTTGCCGTGGTAAAATAAAAAATAAAATCTAAAGTTTAGTTCGTCTTAGTGCTGCTACTGCGAGATGCGAGATGCTAATCTAAGCGGCAGATGCGACGTGAACCTCGGGCACACGAGATGGGCCACTTTGTTGAGCTCTCATTTGTGGTTTCCAGGTCGCTTATGAAAAATAAGTGACTACATCAGTGGGTTCTTCCTGGTAGGAGAGGGGTGGTTTAGTGTTGTATTCAAGGCCCCCCCCCCCCAATATTCAAATATGCTCAAAATGTCCCCCGCCCCCCCCCCCCCCCCAATATATTGCTATAAAATAGCTTTCTGATTATAGGATTGTGGTTATGGTTGTACTTTATTAATCCCTAATCTCTGCCATTACATACAATGAAACAAGAAAAGGTACAAAAATAAAAAAAACAGCAATGTAATACAATACACTATTATACATTATCGTAAAAAAGAAATAAAACGTCCATCCTATGTGTTAGTTTAATTTTTTAAAATTTTACGCAGGACATGGCACGCAATTAGTTTTCAAATTGATATTTTCTTTTTCTGGGGGGGGGGGGGGGATCCCCAGACCCCCTCGAACATTTGTTCCCCCCCAATGTTGACTCCATGGCTACGGCCTTGGTTATATTTGTTTGCGTTTGGGTGATTTGGTTACCCTTCTTGTACTTTGCACGACTATCGCGTTTTTGAAACTCTTTGTTGTTGTGACGTTCTTACCCGCCCCTGCTGGGCATCCCTGGACAAGCGCTTTATAATTCTAGATGTGAAGCTTTCGTGACTGCAAGGATTCATACTCTTAGGTTTTCTCGGTAAAGTCACCATGTAGGTAAAAAAATAATAAAAGTAAAATAAAAAATCACGACGTTTCGGAGGCAACACAAGCTTCCGTCTTCAGGTGGAACCGTCACAGCACGATTGCTGTATCAAGTAAAGAGGTACAGCAATCGTGCTTGGTGACGTGTTTGGTGACTGTTACGACGAAAACGATGACGTCGACGGTGACGATTATGACGATAACGATGACGTGGATGGTGGCGATTACGACGATAACGATGACGACGTTGACAATGGCGATTATGACGATAACAATTACGTCGACGGTTAGGGGCAATTATGACGAGTACGATGACGTCATTGTGGTGGTGGTCATGACGATAACAATGACGTGGACAGTGGCGATTATGACGAAAACGATGACGTCGACGGCAATTCTGACGATAACAGTGACGTGACCGGTGGCGACGATAACGATGACGTTGACAGTGGCAATGATGACGTCAATTTTAGTGATTACGACGATAACGATCACGTGGACGGTGGCCATTACAACGATAACGACGACGTCGACGGTGGCGATCGCGACGAATTACGAACGACGCGGACGGTGGCGATTATGACGATAACGATGACGTCGACGGTGGCGGCAATTCTGACGATAACGGTGACGTGACCAGTGGCGACGATGACGATGACGTTTGGCCGACGACGACGTCAGCGACGACGAGGGTGTCGACGACGGAGGAGCGTGCGTCGCGGGCCACAGCGGCACGCGGCACAGCCGGCGAGAGAGTTTCACAAACGGCGAGCGCACGACTTCCGCCCCGTGGCTCTCCGCGGCGCTCCGCTAGCGAGTGCGGCGGGGGCCATCTGTCTGCGCGGCACCCACAGCCGTCACACGCCGGGCACAGCGATCCTTTTCTGTCCGAAATTGGTTTCTGCAAAGAACGATTGGTGGTGGGGGGAGGGGGGGGTTATGTCGGTTGTTGTTGTTGTTTTGTGGGAGGAGGTGGGAAGGAGTTTTTTCTTCAAGATTTTTCACTAATTTTTTATTATTTGATTGTTATTTTTTCTATCTGCGTGACTTTACCGAAAGGACCATAGAATATAATTTGAGCGTCATCGACTCATCTCTGGGCGTGTACTTTTCGCATAAAGATTAGAAGATATAAAAAAAAACATGCCTATTTAAGTAAACTGGATCGGGAAAAACGAGTGTACGGGTCTCTATGCGAGTCTACGGTTGTCTGTGTCAGTCATTGGTGACCGGGACGAGACCATCAACTCACTAGACTCAAGGAGCCAAATGCATCAGAACTCAGTGTATTTTAGTTCATGGGTCTCTATGTGAGTCAATGGGTCTCTATGTGAGTCCATCGTTTCCTATGGACGCCTATGGCTCTTTGTGTAAGTCGCTGGTGACCGTGCAGAGACCATCAGTCACGGGGTAACAGCGGATTCAAACACGGTGGCGAGATGTTAACTACCTCGCCTGGTGTACAGGAGGTCGTGGATTCGATCCCGACCCTGACGCCTGCTGCTGTATATTTGGAGTTTTCATGTGTCTCTCTCCCCGTGGTCGCGTGTAATTTTCCCCGCGTCCTCCGGTCTTTCTCTCCATATTTTGAATCAACATGTGCTTAGACTTTTTGTTTGCTACACATTTCCACACGATGATGACGATAAGCCACTTCGTTGAGCTATCATTTGTGGCCGGGTCGCTTCTGAAATAGAGCTATATAGCTCAGTGGGGGCCTTATCAGCAAAAAAATTAAATAGTTGATCAATTAAAACAGATCTTGACTTAAAGCTTTCGTGAGTGCAGGAATTCATATGATGTGGTTCTTTCGGTAACGCCACGTAGATAGGTTCAAAGAAAATAACAAAATAACCAAAAAAATAGTTTAACAATTAAAATAGTTTAACAATGAAAATACTTTAACCGCTGGCTCTGAGCGATAGGGGCTCGGCACTCTGACCCCTGAATCGCACGGCCACCTCCTGCCAAAGAGGCCCTCATTCTGTAGAAGCCCTCGCAGGTACGGCCAGGTGATGACGGGCGGAGCAGTCGACTACCCGAGCCGGAGTCAAACTCGCAGCCCTTCCGATCACGAGTCGTTCGAGAGAGAAAGAGAGAGAGAGGCAGAGAGATGGAGACGGGGAAGAGATTTAGCGCTGCACTTCAACGCATTGTCACCGTTAGGCAAACAGCCATCAATCGCCTGCGATCGTTTAAGCCAATGTTTAATTTATCCCCGCGTGTGTAGATGACTGCCGGGGCTTGACGCACGTGCGACACGCGATGATGCCGTGGCTCGATCTCTCAAGCGCGCCGACAAAGTGTGGGGAGTGCCGGAGAAGAGGAAGGGCAAGAAAAGAGGGGTGAAGAGAGGTGGGTGGGGGGGGCAGAGAGGGAGGCCGAGATAGATCCGTAGCGACTCGTTCACAGCGCTACGCTGGTACGACGTCAAACTCAGCACGTCCGTCAAGACATGTATAATATTCGCCTTTTGGCGTCATCTGGTCCAACACCATGTGAGACTAGGCTCTAAGGAAAGCTGTCTCGGGTGTGGACCAATCAACTTCAAGGACAGTGCATACATTATCAGAGTTATGTTTTTTGTTTGCATTATGGCTGCAGGTATTGTGGTCTATGCAAACATGACTCCTCGTAAAAAAGGTGTCAGTTTTGTTGCCAGATAAAAGGGTAAAAAACCAAATGTATCAAAGGGACAATGCATGTATAAAATAGACGACTTTTCTTGCAATGGATCTTCTTCGTCGTATGTTTAACTTCGTTCGTACCGTACGTAGCCAACCGTACTTATCGGAGGTGCGGTGGAAGGACAACAAACTAAACGCAGAAAAGCAGTTTAAAAAAAAATCAATTTGTCAACCTAGACGATGTTAAAGTGCGTAGCTCCAGTGGCTTCCGAACATCGGAAGGGAAGAGCGTTCCAGACGGCCGCAGAAGCGCGTCCGAAAGCGCCGCGGAGTGCGGTGACCTCGACGGCCGAAAGCCGCCGCCTGCCAAGATGATGACCGTAGGTCGCGTGACGAAGTTTTTTACTGAGATCCTTGACGAGATCACGCAAGGTGATCGTAAGACAGCCGTGCCACTTCTTCTTGGTTCTTAAAATAAAACATAATAAAATAATTATTTATTATGTTCTATTTTTATTATTTTATTACTTCCCTTCTACGTGAACTTTACCGAAAGAACCAAGAAGATGAATCCCTGCAGTCACGAAAGCTTTAAATCGAAATGTAGCCGTGCCACTGATGAACGAACGAGTTGTCGAGATTTTTTTTCCAGCCCGTTTTGTTGAAGCGTGCTTCTGCACCCACTGCGAGAGTGACAGCAGCGGCGGGGGGTGGCGCGTTGTCCGACGTTTTGCTGCGCACCCTGGGTGCTTCTTTGAGTAAGCTGCCAGAGGGCGAGATGTCCGCCGATTTCCCGGGACCACCACGGCTGACATGAGTGTCGAGCGATGCCTTGACCAGTGCGGTAAAGTATTGGTAAATAAATCAATAAAAAAAGTATTGGTAAATAAATCAATTAAAGAAGCGTTGATCAACATGCGGCAACAGGGTGGGTGGGGGGGGTGTAGGGGTTCATCCAGCAGTAGATCGACAAACGTGCTAGAAGCTGCTTCGGGAACATTAAGTGGGTTCATTCAGTCCTTGGCGAGGCTCCGAGCACGTGGGGCGGAACGTCGGACAACGCGTGCGTGCCGATTAACAGCCGCGTGCCGATATTTTTCTGCGCGTCATCCTGGCAGTCGACCCGTGCTGCTGGAGACACGGCGACTAGAATGGGAGCGAGGAGGAGGTGGAGGAGGTGGAGGAGGATGGCGAGGAGGAGGGTGAGGAGGTGGAGTAGGAGGGCGAGGAGGAGGAGGACGATGAGGAGGGCGATGAGGAGGAGGGAGAGGAAGTGGAGGAGGTGGAGGAGGAGGAGGGCGACTAGGAGGAGGAGAAGGGCGAGGAGGTGGAGGATGAGGGCGAGGAGGTGGAGGATGAGGGCGAGGAGGTGGAGGAGGGCGACTAGGAGGAGGAGGTGGAGGAGGAGGAGGGCGAGGAGGAGAGGGCGACTAGGAGGAGGAGGATTGATGAGCGGCTCAGAATTTGCCGCTCCGGGACGCGTGTCGTCCCATTAGCGGCGGCTCCATCTGTCTCCGAGCCACGCGGAGGCGTCACCTCAACACGCCACCAAACCACCGACGCGCCAACATCAAACCACGTGTGTTCTTGTTTTTATTTCACCAGGTAAGGCCCCAACTGAGCTCTTACAGCTCTTTCTCAGAACCGACCTGGCTATCACAAACGACAGCTCAACGAAGTGGATCCTCATCATCATCACCACGTGGACATTTATAGCCGCAGACAAAGACTCTGAACGCGCGATGTTGATTCTACATGTGGAGGGGGGGGGGGGACCCGGAAAAAAATGCACGCGACCACGAGGAGAGAGATATATGAACACAAACTCCAAGTATGCAGCAGGCGTCAGGGTCGGGACCGAACCCACGACCTCCTGTATACCAGGCGAGGGAGTTAACATCTCCTAGCCACCGTGATGATGATGAGAGAGAGAGACACGCAAACTCAAAATATACAGCAGGCGTCGTCAGTGTCTGGATCGAACCCACGACCTCCTGTGTACCAAGCGAGGTAGTTAACATCTCCTAGCCACCGTGATGATGAGAGAGAAACACGCAAACTCCAAATATAGAGCAGGCGTCAGGGTCGGGATCGAACCCACAGCCTCCTGTATACCAGGCGAAGTAGTTAACATCTCCTAGCCACCGTGATGATGATGAGAGAGAAACATGCAAACTCCAAATATAGAGCAGGGGTCAGGGTCGGGCTCGAACCCACGACCTCCTGTGTACCAGGCGAGGTAGTTAACATCTCATAGCCACCGTGGAAGCCTCGGTTTCAACTGCCGCGCCTGGAGTAGAATCTAATCGGCGACCTCTGGATCGCAAGTCCTGCTACAGCACGGCGTGTGGATGGAGGGGGGGGGCAGGCGAGAGACGTGGGTGTTGGGCCTGTGGGGTGGGTGGGGGGTTGATCAGCGCTACGAACTCGACGACCCGAGTTCGAGTCCCGCTCACGGCCACAGACACCGGTGACGATTGATCCGAACCGGTGCTGGGGCCATATCCCAAAGGCTCGACTCCTAAAATGAGTACCTGAGTTCGGTGTGGAGCAAAACATCGCCACCGGGGAGACAAAGGCGGTCGAGGCGTGGCGGCGCTGTCCCACCCATCACCCTTCGTGTGCAGTGCCGGCCTTCATAGGTGCTGTGTGTGGTGGTGGTGGTGTGTGTGGTGGTGGTGTATGTGTGTGTGGTGGTGGTGTATGTGTGTGTGGTGGTGGTGGTGTATGTGTGTGGGGGACTATCTTTGTGTCTGTGTGGTGGGGGAGTGAGTAGTTGCGAGGTGCCCAGCGCGATATTTTCGCTCTAATGTGCCATCCGCCTCCCTCCCTCCCTTGCTTGCTTGCTTGCATGAGACTCCCGACAGCCTAATGAGCGCACGCCGCATTAACTCCTCGGGGCCCGCAGAGAGGCGCGCAAGCTGCTCGGACTCGACAGTCCGCAGCGCCGGTCTCTGGCGGCTCGGCACGGCGCGCCGACTCTCACCCCTCAGCCCCCCCCCCCCCCCCCCCACGTCATCGTCTGATGTCCCTTCCCACGACGATGTTAAAGTGCGTAGCTCCAGTGGCTTCCGAACATCGGAAGGGAAGAGCGTTCCAGACGGCCGCAGAAGCGCGTCCGAAAGCGCCGCAGAGTGCGGTGACCTCGACGGCCGAAAGCCGCCGCCTGCCAAGATGATGATGACGTTTTTACTTAGCTCGCCTTGGCTCGGCACGGTGCGAAAGAAGTTCAACGTGCGTGCGTTGTTTAGTTTGTTGTTCTTCCACCGGGCACCGACGGTTAGCGCCGTTGGCTACGTACCGTGAGAAAAAGGTTCAACGTCGGTGCGTTGTTTAGTTGGTTGTTCTTCCCCCAGCGCATCCGCTTAGCTCGCCTTGGCTACGTATGGTGCGAAAGAAGTTCAACGTGCGTGCGTTGTTTAGTTTGTTGTCCTTCCACCGGCATACGACGGTTAGAGCGGTTGGCTACGTACGGTGCGAAAGAAGTTCAACGTACATCCTGTCCACCTCTTCCTCCTTCACCCCCCTCCTCCCCGCCCACCGCTCGCCCACCCAGAGGAGCACGGATCAACTGCAAGCAGCACGTGGCGCACTGCACCGCACCATCACGACGACGTGAGAGTCCAGAGCGCACATCTTGATGAATGTTGGCGACGGTTAAAGATGATGGGCGCCAAGGTGGCTAGGAGATGTTGACGACCTCGCCTGGTACGCAGGAGGTCGTGGGTTCGATCCCGACCCCTGGCACCTGTTGCTGTATATTTGGAGTTGGCGTGTCTCTCTCTCTCTCTCATCATCATCATCACGGTGGCTATGAGATGTTGACGACCTCGCCTGGTGCGCAGGAGGTCGTGGGTCCGATCCCGACCCCTGACGCCTGTTGCTGTATATTTAGAGTTGGCGTGTCTCTCTCTCTCATCATCATCATCACGGTGGCTAGGAGATGTTGACGACCTCGCCTGGTGTGCAGGAGGTCATGGGTTCGATCCCGACCCCTGACGCCTGCTGCTGTATATTTGGAGTTGGCGTCTCTCTCTCTCCCTGTGGTCGTGTGGATTTTTCTCCGGGTCCTCTCGGATTTTTCCTTCACATTTAGAATCAACGTCACGCTGCTCAACATTTGCACGCGATAAGCCACTTCGTTGAGCTATCATTTGGGATAGTCGGGTCCCTTCTGAAAAAGGTTAGGTAGCTCAGTGAGCCCTTACCTAGATAGTGTAGTTCATATAATTAATTTGCCGCTTTACCCAGGATCCCACACTTAAATCCTTCCAGACTGTGCGATGCAATGTGTGCTACGCAAAGCCTTCACGGTACACCATGCGTCGCGCCAATTATCTTCCCGATGCTTTATCGATTCTTGCGTGATGCTGCTGTTGCACTTTGAACTTTGACATCAAAGCGACGCACGCCGCCCGAGTGATGTTGCGATGATTTTGGTGCGTAAATACAGCAGCCCGTGCACGTTCGGCATGAGCGTGCGCGATTCTGATGATGATGTTGATGATGGACGCGATGATGATGATGGACGCGATGTTGATGATGATGAATGCGATGATGATGATGATAATGAACGCAATGGTGATGATGGATGTGATGTTGATGATGGACGAGATGATGATGGACGCGATTATGATGAACGCAATGGTGATAATGGACGCGATGTTGATGATGAT
This sequence comes from Lampetra planeri, assembly GCF_965212315.1. Lineage (NCBI taxonomy): Eukaryota > Metazoa > Chordata > Hyperoartia > Petromyzontiformes > Petromyzontidae > Lampetra > Lampetra planeri. The sequence goes on from NC_136160.1 coordinate 2,397,046, forward strand.
GATGAACGCGATGATGATGATGAACGCGATGATGATGATGAGGAACGCGATATTGATGCTGATGATGATGGAAACGATGATGATGATGAACGCGATGATGATGATGATGATGAGGGACGCGATGTTGTTGCTGCTGATGATGAATGCGATGATGATGATGATGGAAACGATGATGTTGATGATGATGAACGCGATGTTGATGATGATGATGAACGCGATGTTACTGCTGCTGATGATGAATGCGATGATGATAATGGAAACGATGATGATGATGATGAATGCGATGTTGATGATGATGTATGTTGATGATGATGAACGCGATGATGATGATGATGATGGAAACGATTATGTTGATGACGATGAACGCGATGTAGTTGATGATGAATGCGATGTTGATGATGATGCTGATGATGGACGTGATGTTAGCGGTGTAGAAACCGGGCTCCGCGTGCTCATAAAACCTCACAAACGCAGCCAACCTCGCGATAATAACTTCCCCGTCGTAAATTTTAACAAGCCGCGTTTTATTGGAGCGTATTACAAGAAAAATAATTAGCAAAAAGCTGGAACTGATGTGGCACGACATACTTTCAAAGGGAACATTAGAATCATGATGATGATGATGATGACGTGCAAGTGAAAATGTGACGAACATTTTTAACTTTCAATCTTCATTTGAAGCTTTCGTGACTGCAGGAATCCATACTCTTTGGTTCTTTCGGTAAAGTCACGTAGAGTAAAAAAAAAATACAAAATCACGACGTTTCGATCGCAACACAAGCGGTCGTCCTCATGCGGAAAAAATATCATCCAGCAGTGGAACTGCTGAAACCAGCGAGGGAGCAGTTACATACTTGTGTTGCGATCGAAACGTCGTGATCTAACACATTCCTGCGGAGGGAGCTGGTAGGAACGTTGGGTTGCTCGGTCAATGGCCAGGGTCAACGGCGGCGTGGTGCTATTCCGCAAATATGCCCGACTGTGAGGGCGGGCACAAGCCGGCGTGAGTAGGTTAAACGTTGAGTTTTATAAGGGCACCACGGGGTGACCAGCCCCTCCCCACCCAGCCCCACCACTCCCACCCCCCACCCAGCCCCACCCTCCCCTCCCCACCCAGCCTCATCCTCCCCACCCTCCCCTCTCCACCCAGCCCCTCACTCCCCACCCAGCCCCTCCCCACCCTCCCCTCCCCACCCAGCCCCTCCCCACCCAGCCCCACCCTCCCCTCCCCACCCAGCCCCATCCTCCCCACCCAGCCCCTCCCCACCCTCCCCCCCCACCCAGCCCCTCTCCACCCAGCACCACCCCTCCCATTTTTCGATGCACGACGGACGGACGGACACAATAATCCCCTGTGGGCTGGTGTAACCAGGAGGTTCCTACCAGTATAACCTCCCTAACTTCGGCATCTCCCCCACTTCAGTAAAAAAAAAATCTCTTGCTGTGGTTGTCACACCTGATGACGATTGCTTGTGTTGCAATCGAAACGTCGTGATTTTAGAAAAAAAATCACCTACGTGACTTTACCGAAAGAACCAAAGAGTATGGATGCGTGCAGTCACGAACACTTCAAATCTAGAATGAACCCATGACTAAATTTTGATTTACTTTATTATGTTTTATTTTTATTATTTTATTACTTCCCTTCTACGTGACTTTACCGAAAGAACCAAGAAGATGAACCCAGGACTAGTTTCGTTTCTTTACAATTCACTGTTTTGTTTTACCACGTAAGGCCCACCTGGTCATGTTGCTTTTATCGCATGGAAATGTATAGCGGCCATATCCTCCGAACGCGTGATGTTGATTCTAAGTGTGAAGGGGCGAAAAACCGGAGGACCCGGACAAAAATCCACGCGACCACGGAGAGAGAAAGAGAGACACACACAGACTCCAAATATAGAGCAGGCATGAGGGTCAGGGATCGAACCCACGACCCCCTGTATACCAGGCGATGAAGATAGCATCTCAACACTCCACACCGATGTTAACCACGGCACATTGAAAAAGTGTCGATACTCCTGCTGTTACTCCTGCTGTTATGGGGTGACTCATGCTGCCAGCTATGGCTGAAAATTTTCGTCGTACATGTTATGTATATCGTGTATTGTTAAATTTGAATCACAGTTCCTATGATCACTGTTACGTTGTTTTTATAGCTTTATTTTGGTGATTTCAAAAAGTGTTGGATTAGTTATGCTGATAACTTTAATCTAAATTGTCTTATGATTGTTATTGTTTGACTTGCATCCCACTGGGATTTTTGCACACAGCATTGATATACGGTGCTTTTCTGGAAGACTTTGCTGGATTTTTCTGTTGCACGTAGGCACTTTAAGATGTTCCTTGCTCATGTTGTTGTTTGTTGCGGTCGCACCTGATTCAAGAGGCGAATGGCTCACAGGGCTCTCCCTAATACATGAACTGAACTGATGTCCAACTCAGGCAGCCGGGTTAATTTATACAGCGCAATCCAAGGCGTCTCCAGTTATATCATCCGAATTGAATAACTCCGCAGTTATTTATTTTAAACGTTTCGGCACCACACTTGAAATGTTCCGC